>NC_056741.1:543819697-543920222 GCF_019279795.1 Protopterus annectens | reverse complement strand
GGACCAAGGATGGATGTCCCCCGATGGGCGTTTCAGAAGGTCCGGAACTGGGTCCAGGATCCATGGATCCTCCAGCAGATGATGGTATAAGGAAGGGGAACCAAATCTGTCGAGGCCAGTAGGGGGCTATAAGGATAACTGTCCTTCCCAGCGATTTTGCTTTCTGTAAAACCTTGGGTATTAATGGAATAGGTGGGAATGCATATAAAAGACCTAGAGGCCAATTGTGTACGAATGCATCTCTTGGGGAATGTCCTGGAGGTGGTATTAGGGCAAAATAGCTTCTGCATTTGGTATTGATGTGACTGGCAAAGAGGTTGCAGCAAGGCTGGCCCCATTTGCAGAAAATCAAATCTGCAACTCGTTGGTTGACAGATCACTCGTGAGGCAACAGTATTGCCCTGCTCAGCTTGTCCGCTATCACGTTGGATTCCCCTGGGATGTGGATTGCTATCAGAAAACGGTGGGACGACACAGCCCATTGCCATACCCTGAGGGCTTCTAGACAAAGGGGATAAGACTTGGTTCCGCCTTGTTTGTTCAAGTACCAGACCACTGACACATTGTCTGTCTGAAATGCAATTGTCCCTAGAGGAAGAGAGTCCATACTGCAATGCCAGAAGTACAGCTCTCAACTCCAGAACATAGATATCCAGATGTGACTCTTGATCCGTCCATGTGCCTTGGGCAGTCTTTCCCTGAAAATGACCCCCCCCCACCCTATCAGGGAAGCGTCTGTGGTCACAGTGGCTACTGGGAGGGGGGGGGGGACAAAGGGTGTTCCGATTGTGACATGAAGAGAATTCAACCACCACCGAAGGTCTCTCTTGCAAGTATCTGTGATGAGAATCATGTGGTGCATCGGTAGCTTTTGGTAAGACCACTGAGCGAAGAGGAGCCATTGAAGGATTCGCATATGCATCCTTGCGAGTGGTACAGCCAGGATTGCTGCTGCCATCAAACCTAGCACCTTCAAGACCTCTGCTGCTGTAGCTTTGTTCTTTGACACCAGTGAGTTGACGTGTTGGCGAAGAAGTGAGACTCTTTCGACTGGAAGATGTAGAGTGGTGGATGAGGTATCTAACTCTGCTCCTATAAAAACGGTATGCTGCCATGGTGATAAGGCAGACTTTTCGAAGTTGATTGTAATGCCTAATTGATGGCAGAGTGTCAGAGTACATTGTGTTGCCTGAGTCAACTGATGCCTGGTGGTAGTGGTGAGGAGCCATTCGTCTAGGTATGAAAACACTTGGAATCCTAGACGCCTCAGGTGAGTCGTGACCACTGCCATGTATTTGGTGAATACTCTGGGGGCTGTAATGAGACCAAAGGGCAGGGCTCGAAACTGGTAATGATTGGCTCCCAGCCAGAAACGCAGGTGATCCCCTGGAGCGTTTGTTCATCTTTATGTGATAGTACGCATCCTTGAGATCTATGGAGCACATCCAATCTCCTTTCCCTAGGAAGGGAAGAATGGACTGAAGCGTGACCATTCAGAACTTCTCTTTCTTTACAAATTGGTTGAGTCTGCTTAGGTCCAAGATAGGTCTCCAGTCTCCCGTTTTCTTTGGTACCAAAAAGAATCTTGAGTAAGTTCCGAATCCAACATGGTCTGCTGGGACTGGTTGGATGACTCTTTTTTTCTAGCAATTTTTGGACCTCTACGATTGCTTGTTCCCTGTGACTGGGTGGAACATCTGGGATTCTGTTTACAGGAGTGGGAGAGGAAGAGAACAGTATGAAATATCCTCTGGAAATGATGCTTTGTACCCATGTATCTGACGTTAGGTTTAGCCAGGCTTCTGGGTACAAAGATAAACGACCTCCCGACTGCCTCCAGAGCCGGACAGCCGGGCCTCCTTTCAGGAGCGCTGGTAGGGCTGACCAGAGAACTGGGCTCTGTCACCCTGTTGCTGCGGACCCCCACTGCCACGCGGGAGGCATCTTCCGTTATAACCCCCCTCCTCTGCCTCTAGAGGGGGTTTCTCCACGTGTGTCCTGAAAGGCTCCCTGTGCTTTTCAGAACCACATTTTCTCACCCTTAGGGCACTTGGGATAGGGCCGAGTAGGGGTAGAAAAACAGACTCCAACGGCAGATAGGGTCTTGCCTTCCTGCTCACACCTGGTTAAAGTTTCCTTTACTTTAGGACCAAATGATGAGCCATCAAATGGGGTGTTGATAAAGGAAGACTTAAAGGGCTCCGCAAAGGAACAGAGACACATCCAGGCTTGTCTCCGCAGAGCAATGCCTGAACTAGCGGCTCTGCTCGAACCATCCGCTGCAATAAGATATGAGACGCATGGACGAGTTCACAACCGAGTTTAGGGTAGCGAGCTGTGTGTTGACTTTGTCGGCAACCCCTGCAGCTACTGTACCCTGGAGAGTATCTCCTAGCTCTTTCAGGAGATCTTTTTGCAGTCTCATGAAATGGGTTAAATAGTTCATCGATCGCAGAGAAAAAGTCGCTGAACTAAACATGCGTTTCCCATATCTATCCATGATCCTAGAATCTCTGTTAGGAGGATGGATAGATGCGTATGTTTCAGACACTTCCTTTTTGGTGGCTGCAGCTACCACCATGGCACTCTTTTGGTCCAAAAGGCTTTGTCCACTGGGGCAGAGATGAACTTATTCGGCTTCCGAGGGAAAGGTTCCATGGCCTCCAGTGACTCCCACGCCTTACGAGAGATCAGCTCCATGAGCTCGTAGTAAGGCAGAGACACCCAAGAAGTGGAAAGTTGAGACCCAAAAGCCTTCAAGAGCACTGACTCGTCCTCAGTAGGGGTTTTGGACTGCCAATCGTCCCTCTGACTCAGGATCTCTAATATCTCTGCAAAGGAGATATCCTCAAAAAGGGATCAAAGGGACCCTTCTGAATCATCCAAGTCAGTGTCGGATGTCAAAGACTCCTGTGGGGAGTCTAAGTGCCTCCTCTTGCACAGTCTCTTCCTGGGTACCTCCTCAGTGGGGAGATCTGGAGAGGTCTCGGAAGAGCAGGGGACACCCTGTGGGGCTACTTGAGGCTCAGAGTCTCTATGCTTAAGGGGACCGGTAGACGTAGAAGTGGGCACAGGAGCTTGAGGGGAGAAGGAAGCCCGAACTGATGCCGACGATGTCTTAGGAGACAGGACTCTCCTCATGGCATCAAAAGCACCATGGCTCCGATGAAAAGGAGAAGACAGATCCGGAGGGACCGTCCGATCCTCCCGCACCAAAACCATGGGCTTCGAGACCGAGATAGGAGCCGAGCTCATCCGAGCCGGAGTCCCAAGAGGAAGAGTCGGCACCGACAAATCGGTCCAACTATCCACCCAGGACCTGACAGGAGAGTGTCAGCTCCTAGCGTCCTCGGTCGATGCCGAGGACGTCCGAGTAGACGGAACCGATAACACCGGTGTGGGTCTCGGTTACATAGGTTCGACAACTATCGGTTCGGGCTCTTTCAGCTCCAAGAGTCCAGTACGGTGCGGAGGAGGAGTAGTCAAGTCCGGTTCAATAGTCTTCGGCTCCGACAAAACGGTCGGGGCTGACAACAATTTAGCAAGTCCTGGTGCCCGTAGAAGCTTCTGCACTAGCCGATCCATATCCATATCAGAGAGGCTGACCGAAGACTTTGAGGAATGCACCGAAGGTGCTGACTGGAGCAGAGGAGATGAGGGAACCTCAGAGACCGGCTCCAAGACTGGGAGCTGGCTCTGAACCAAAGGGACACTCGGTTCCGAGGACTGTGGAACAGATGACCCTGTACACTCTGATCTTTTTGCCTTCTTGGTAAGTTTAGAATCTGAAGATTTAGAAGATTTTGAAGAAGTGCTGGCACCTTCCTGGATACCCAACGCCTCAGAGAAAGTATGCTGCAGCAACTCTCTATCAATGAGTTTTCTCCTTCTCTCTAAGAGAACCCTAGAGGAAAAAGAGTGGCAAATACTACAAGAGTCTTGGAGGTGTTTAGCCCCCCAGACAGTAAACACATTGGACATGCCCGTCAGTAACGGACATTTTCTATCCACAATCTGGACATTTCTTAAACCCCGATTTGGGGTGAGACTTTTCCCTCTCATCCGACATGTTAGAAAAAGACACACCACAAAATTAACCTGTAGAGGTTAAATACAGGGGTAACTAGGCCCACACTAAAAAAGAAATACTAATAACAAGAATAAAGTTGTTAAAACTAAATAGGGCTAAGAAAAGGTCCAACACTAAGAAAACTAAGCCAACACAGGGCACTGTCTCTACAATCTAACCTACTTAAAACTATATTATTTTAACGAGAAACACACACACACACACACACACACACACACACACACACACACACACACACACACACACACACACACACTAAAAAAGGAAAATCTATCAAAAAGAAAGAGAAAGAATTCTTTAAAATTTGCAATTTAGCAAAAAATGGTCTGAGCTGACTGGATCACCGAGATCTCTCTTGCCGTGGCAAACTAGATCTGGGGTAATTCCAGCAATGCACTGTGGGATAAGGGGCTTGGTCTCGAGCTACTGGCAAACCTTGAGCTTTGCTATCAGCCGTGTCGGAGCCGAGGATCGACTCCGAACCCATCAGTGAGAATAAACAGCGAGATTTAACAACTTCACATGAGATATTTTTAAAATCTTTACCCACTTGAAAACCTGGAGCTCTAGAGATCACGATGCATAAGCTAGTCGCGGCAAAAGAGATCTGGGGGTTGGAAGGTAGTGGATGTGTATAATTTTTAAAGGGAGGAGCTTGGAGCTCGGAGCAGATGCTAGTAAAGTTGTTGGCTCAGATCCGATATGGATCAGTATCCCACAGGTTGAAGTCCAAATGAAGTAAACTACTTCAGATAACAAATCAGCAGTATGACTTTTAAAGAGGGATAGTAACAAGCGGTAAGAAAAAAGAAGTTATGTACTCACCATAACGTTCCATCTGAGTAGGTACTTCATTTGTCTGCAACCTGTGGGTATCGGATCCGATCTCGGATCCGAGCCGGCAGCTTTCCAAGCTACAAGATCCGAGCTCCTAGCTCCTCCCCTACCCATAATCCCCTGCTATGTGCTACATTACCTCAGATCGAATTTTTTGCCTCTTACACAACTCCTACCTTCGATAGAGGAAGTAACACCAGATAACTGTCCTAAAGCAGAACAAAGATTTCTTTGGTGATCAGGAATCCCGAAAGGTTCGGGGGATGGCAGGGGGGGTCGGTTGCAGACAAATGAAGTACCTACTCAGATGGAACGTTATGGTGAGTACATAACTTTTTTATCTGAAGTAGTTACTTCATTTGCTCTGCAACCTGTGGGACAGAGTCCCCAGCTACCTAGGGAAAAACCCTGGGCGGCCTTATGGAAGGATATTCCGAAGCACCGCAGAGCCAAAGGAAGCCCTACCTCTCGATACCATATCCAACTAATAATGAGAAATAAATGTATGTGAAGAGGACCAGGTAGCTGCTGATCATATGTCATCCAAGGGGATCCTGGACCAGAAGGCTGCAGAGGTGGCCACAGCCCTCGTAGAGTGAGCGCGAATTCCGGTAGGAACCGGTTTGCCTGCAGATAAGTACCCATGGACTATGCATTGACAAATCCAATTTGCTACAGTCACTTTGGAAATGGCCTTACCCATGGCCGATTTAGCAAATGACATGAACAATTGATCCGACTTGCGAAAATCTTTAGTCCTGTGCAGGTAAAAACGCAGTTGTCTATGCACATCCAATTTATGCAATTTGTATTCTCCTCTATTCTGAAAATTTGGGAAGAACACGGGTAAGTTTATTGATTGATTGATATTTGACTCCGAAGCCACCTTAGGTAAGAACGACGGATTAGTCCTGAGGAACACTCTATCCTTGTGAAAAATGAGATAAGGATGCTTCATACATAAAGCTTGAAGTTCTGACACCCTTTTGGCTGAAGTAATGGCCACCAAAAAGGCTGTTTTCCAGGACAGGAATTTTAATGGAATCGAAGCCGCGGGTTCAAAGGGTGGGCCTGTCAAGGCTTGTAAGACTAAGGTCAAATCCCATGGAGGCACCACCACTTTTACCGGAGGCTTCAAGAGGAAAACGCCTTGCAAGAAGGTTTTACATAATTTTGTGGAAGCCAAAGATCCTAGTCTGTCTCCCACATGGAAATGGGAGATGGCTGCCAATTGCACTTTTAACTGTAGAAGCACTTGCTCCTTGTCTAAATATCAGCGACAGGAAGTCTAGAATAGTAGGAATAGGAACTGTAAATGGATCCAGGCCTCTATCTTTAGCCCAGACAGAGAAATGTTTCCATTTGCTGTAGTAAATCTTCCTAGTAGTCGGCTTATGTGCTGTGACTAGAATGGCCTTAACAGGAGATGAGATACCGGGAGTCCTAGCCATCAGTGGAACTGGAGCAACCAAGCCACAAGCTTGAGGTTCACCAGGTTTGGGGGTTGGTATCCCGCCGGATGCGAAATCAGGTCTGGAATGGGATCCAGTATCCATGGCGGAGATACACTGCGAGACCGCAGGTAAGGGAACCAGATCTGGCGAGGCCAGAATGGGGCTATGAGGATAACTCTGCTCCCCAACCGACGGGCTTTCTGTATGAACTTCGTCATGAGCGGAAGGGGAGGATAAGCATAAAGTAGACCGGGCGGCCAAGCATGGACTAGAGCGTCTCTGGGATTCTCCCCTTCGGGGGGAAGTATTGCAAAGTACTCGCTGCATTTTGTGTTTAAGGGAGAAGCACAAAGATCGCAGCAAGGCCAACCCCATTTGCGGAAGATCTGCTTCGCAACTGATGGATTGAGAGACCACTCGTACGGAGTGAGAATCACTCTGCTCAGTTTGTCCGCCAAAAAGTTGGACCGACCCGGAATGTGCGTTGCTACCAGAAAACGGTTGGTGGATATCGCCCATTCCCACACTCTCATAGCCTCCCGGCAAAGTGGGTAAGCCCTGGTTCCTCCTTTCTTGTTTATGTACCAGACAACTGACATGTTGTCTGTCTGGATTGCAATAGTCCCCAGAGGTAGAAGGTTGTGGAGAGCTTGCAACGCTAGAAGCACCGCCCTCATCTCTAGGACATTGATATGCAAAGCGGTCTCCAGGGGAGTCCACGTGCCTTGGACGGTCCTGCCCGAACAATGCCCCCCCACCCGAGGTGAGAAGCGTCCGTGGTCAGCGTGGCTTGGGGGGGGACAACAAAAGGCCTCCCTTCCCTCAGCTCTGGGGCGTGGAGCCACCAAAGAAGGGAGTGCCTGCAAACTCTGCTCAGAGGAATCGGAGTATTCAACGGATGGAGTAGCAGGGACCACTGAACTTGAAGGGTCCACTGCAGAATCCTCATTCGCAGACGCGCGTGAAGGGAGAGACTGATCGCTGCTGCCATAGATCCTAGTGCCCTCAGGACTAATTCCGCCACCGGGGCCGGACTTTGAAGAAGAATTAGCACCTGAAACTACAAGCTGTTAGCCTGTCCGCAGTTAGCATAGCTCAAGAGATGCGGGTATCTAACTTGGCCCCTATGAACTCCAGGACCTGTACGGGACAAAGAGAGGATTTCGGGAGGTTTACAGAGATGCCTAAGCTCTGGGCAAGGGTCAGAGCATAATCTCTTGCCACGCAGAGCTGATGTCTGTTGGTGGCGGTAAGGAGCCAGTCGTCTAGGTACGGGAAGACCTGAATGCCCTGAAGTCTCAGGTGGGCTGCAACCACTGCCATGACCTTGGTGAACACCCTGGGGGCTGAGGTGAGGCCGAACGGGAGAACCCTGAACTGGTAATGACTGGCTCCCAGCCGGAAGCGGAGAAACCTTCTGGATCGTCTGTCCATCAAGATGTGGTAGTACGCATCCTTGAGGTCTATAGAGCACATCCAGTCGTTCTGTCACAGAAGGGGGAGAATAGACTGGAGGGTGACCATCCGGAATTTTTCTTTGGGAACGAACAGGTTCAAAGCGGGGAGGTCTAGAATGGGTCTTAGGTCCCCCGTCTTTTTTGGCACTAAAAAGAACCTGGAGTAATAACCCAATCCGGACTGGTCTGGGGGGACGGGCTGGATGGCTCTTTTTTCTAGCAACTTCACGACTTCTGAAGCTGCTGCCTCCCTCCGATCGGGTGGAACATTGGGGAGGTGTCTGGTCGAGGGAGGGTGGTTTATGAAGGGGATGGTATAACCTCTGGATATGATGCGGAGCACCCATCGATCTGTCGTAATGGACTCCCAGTTTGACAGGTGCTCCGACAACCGCCCCCCAACTGCCTCCAGAGAGGGACAGCCGGGTAAGCCCTCAGGGCTGCTGCGCGGGTCTATCCAGGAAGGGTTCCCTGGACCCGAAGTTACGCGGTCCCCCTCTGCCTCTGGGCCGGCATCCTCCTTGTCCTTCTCTGCCTCTAGAGGACAAGGGGTCCGAAGCTGGATGGGATTGCTGGGACTTACGGAACCACAGCTTCTTTTGTCCCCTCTGATTCCTAGAAAAGGATCGTTGGGGATTAGAGAAGCGGACCCCGATGGCAGACAGCGTCTTCCCATGCTTCTCGCTTTGGACCAGCGTCTCGCGAACGGTCTTGCCGAAGAGCGAAGATCCGTCAAAGGGTGCATTCGCGAAGGAGGCCTTGAAGGGATCCGCAAAATCGCAAAGACGGAGCCAGGAGTGACGTCGCAAGACGACCCCGGCTCCGCTGGCCCTAGCGGCTCCCTCCGTGGCATGGGAGAGTAGACGCATGGATGTGTTAGAGATAGATTTCAGAGTGGCCATACGAGTCGAGAACACTTTTTTTGTCCTCGACCGACATGGACTCGGGGGGGGCTGCAGCGTATTCCTTAATTAAGTCTCGTTGCAGCCTAATGGTATGTGCCATATAGTTCAGTGCCCTTACAGAAAAGGTCGCTGAACTAAACATCCGCTTCCCAATGCAGTCCAGTGCCCGAGATTCCTTATCTGGCGGGTGAACCGAAGAACTCTCCTGCGCGAGTTCTCTCTTGGTGGCAGCCGCCACTAACATGGCATCCACGGGGGTTCCCTTGGCCCAAGACTGTCTATCCACTGGGGGGCTAAGGATCTTGTCGGGTCGCTTCGGGATAGGCTCCACGGTGTCGGGCTCCTTCCACGCCCTGGTAGTAATGAGGTCTACCAGGGGGTCAGCCGGAGGGGACACCCAGGAGATAGAAGGGCCTGCCTCAAACGCATCCAGGAATACGGATTCATCCGCGGAAGGTTTTTGGGCAGACCATCCCCCTCTAATACGCAACATTTCCATGATGTCTCCAAAGGAGACATCCTTGGGGGGTGACCTTGGGGAACCTTCCCCTTCATCTAAATCCGTGTCAGTTGTAACGGACTCGGGGGAGTCCAGGTGCCTCCTCTTGCACCGACGTTTACGAGGGACCTCCTCGGTGGGACTGTCCGAAGAGGGCTCGTCAATGGGGTCCTTTTCCTCCAAGGGAACCAACTGCAGGGCTTGAGCAGGCTATCCCGATGGTTGGATGATGGAGGATAGACCCACATGCAGCGGGGGTACGGGAGGATCCGACGCCCGAACCGGGGACCTGGCGGTCCTCGACAGTACCCTCTCCACAACCTCGAAAGCCGAAGTAGAGCTACTCTCGCCAGGCTCCAAGAGCAATCTCCTCGGCTCCGAGGTAGGGATTGGGGTCAGAGCCGATGCAGCAGGAGCCGAGAGAGAGGTGTGCTCCGAACCCAACGGAGCCGAAGACACACCAGCTCCCCCGGATCCGATGTTCAGCCCTCGGCCCTGAGAGCTCGGATCCGACAGACTTGAAGGCACAGTCGGCATCGAAGCGACCGGAGCTATCGGCGCCGACAAATCCCCGGTTCCGAAGGGCCCGGATCCGATAACTCCGAGACCCGAAAACGGGTCGGAGAAGGAGGAGCAAACATGGGGGCCGCGCTCCCCCCAGAGGGGGGGAGGCAAGAGCACCCCCATCTGCATCTGGGTCTGGATGAATCGGCGCATCATCTGATCCATATCTGCTTCAGTGAGGCTTCTGGTTGATCTTGAAGAAGTCGTTGAGGCGGGCTGGGAGGGCCGCCTCGACGACCTCGAGGGAGACCGATCCTCCTCCTCCAGCTCCGGAGAAAAACGAGGAGAACGGAGCCGAGAGGGGGAGGATCCGGAGACCCTCGAGGGAGACCTAGCCAGTTTAGACGGCGGGGCTGAGGGTTGAGTCTCAGCCCGCCTTTTGTGGGACTTATGTCCCTTGTCCTTATGCCTTTTCTCCACCGTAGTGGAGGTACCTGAAAACCCCAAACTCACAACCAAACAGGGAGGTTGAGTCCCAGATTGAGTCGGGGGCACAGAAGACACGAGGGCTGCAGAGACAGCCTGTGCCTGAAAGGGGGAGGAAGAAGAAGCCGATTCCTGAGGCAACAAGCCCGACATGATCAGCTTGTTCTTCCTGTCCCTGAGAGCTCGGGGATTAAAGGCCGCGCAGATTGTGCAGGCCGATGACAAGTGGGCCTCCCCCAAGCATAAAACGCACTGAGTGTGGCCATCCACCGGCGAAAGCTTATGGCCACACTCAGTACATTTTGAGAACACTGCCTTAGGCCCTTCAGCCATAACACCACTCACACCAAGAACACACCCAAACACTAAAAGGGGGGAGGGTGAAAGGCGGGAACTACCAGAAACTAGTTAGAAAGGGAAAACAAAGATATCTAACTAAACTACACTATAGCTAACTAACCCCAGGAACTACACGCTCTCACTAGAAAAAAGATTTTTTTTTTTTTTTGACAGAAAAAGAAAAAGGTTCAATCTCACCAAAAGCCAAGGAGCTCCTCAAAAGTAGCTGCTTCAGCCGCGGCAAAAAACGATCTGGGGTAATGTAGCACATAGCAGGGGATTATGGGTAGGGGACAGGAGCTAGGAGCTCGGATCTTGTAGCTTGGAAAGCTGTCGGCTCGGATCCGATACCCACAGGTTGCAGAGCAAATGAAGGTAACTACTTCAGATCAGGGTAAAATCACAAAACAGGGACCAAGTACATGAGAGACCAAAGGAAGGTCGCAGGGAAAAGGAAAGGTTGAGAGACAGACAAAAGGAAAGCGAAGAAAGAGAAGAAGGGGTAGATAAATAGGTTAGGGCTGCTGGCGTCTTTTTTCTTTTGCTAGTTTCCACGTAGCGACTAGTGCATTCAAAACAACTATATTATGCTGATACATTGTGAACGCTACCACAACTTTAAAGTATAAAAATGCAGCGTTAATGCAAAGGTTAGCTCAAAAATCTTAATTAGTCGCTATGGACACATACTTAGGACGTCTTTGTGAGTATTTAGTTGGCTGCAGAAAAAAACGGAGGTCAGACGTCAGGGTATCAGTTTCAGGTCGCTCTCAAGGTAGATTTACAGTTGCCTGGAAAAACAGCAGGGAAGATCCACTATGGGTTAGGACATCTTTGCGAGTATTTAGTTGGTTGCACAAAAAACGGAGGTCAGAAGTCAGGGTATCAGTTTCAGGTCGCTCTCAAGGTAGATTTGCAGTGGCCTGGAGAAACAGCAGGTAAGATCCACTATGGGAAGCTTGCGCTACACAGTCCCAAAAAAACAGAGACGCTTATGAGCAGGAGGGGGAATAGTAGATTTTAAATATATATATATATGTATATATATGGGTCTACCTGACATGGTCAACAGTTCATATGGTCGACAGTTTATTTGGTCAACAGTTCATTTGGTCGACAAGCAGATTTGCCCCCTTCCCCAATGTTGTGCAACCCTGGAGTTGATATATATAGTTAGGGGGGGTGTGGGGGGCACATCCCCCCACATTGAGGGGTGTGGGGGGCGAAGCCCCACACCTAAAATGCTTGTCGATCAAATGAACTGACGACCATGTCAGGTAGACCCATATATATATATATATATATATATATATATATATATATATATATATATATATATATATATATATATATATATATATATATATATATATAGGTCCACTTCTAAATCTCAAAAGCTCAAAATCTCTAATTTCAAAAGACAGAGTCCAAAATCTCGAAAGCTCAAATCTCAAATTTCAAAAGACTGAGTCCAAAATCTCGAAAGCTCAAAATAGTGAAAACTCCAAATACTGAATCTCATAATATCGAGAAAATACAGGACACCAACACTTACTATACTCAAGCACAAGTACATACAGAAACAAATAAAAGACAAACCATATTAGTCTACTCCAACTATAAGCAGGGGGTAAGGCCCCCTGCAGCCCCCATGTGAAGGGCTGTGCCCACCAAACCCCCTGCTACTCCGAGACTGCACTTCCCTACATTAAGATGAGTTATGCTGTTGTATAGTAAATTAAAAGGGAACATGACTAAGGCTGCAACAGGCAGTCTTGAAGCACGTAATGGTATGTTTACCATTTTCTTCTGTGGAGTGCGATCTCGGAGTTGATATATTTAAGTAACGGGGTGTGGGGAGCGCACCCCCCACATGGGGGGTGCAGGGGGGCTTCCACCCTGCTTATAGTTGGAGAAGAGTAATATGGTGTTGGTGTCCTCTGTTTTTTTGATATTATGAGATTCAGTATTTTGAGTTTTCAGTATTTTGAGCTTTCGAGATTTTGGACTCAGTCTTTTGAAATTCGAGATTTTGAGCTTTCGAGATTTAAAAGTGGATCCATATATATATATATATATATATATATATATATATATATGTATATATATACACACACACACACACACACAACTATATATATATATATATATATATATATATATATATATATATATATATATATATATATATATATATATATATATATATATATATATATATAAAATGTATAGAAGCCTCTGTAGTGCAGTGGTAGCATTGTTGCCTCACAGCAAGAGGTTCTCCCGTTCGATTCTCGGCTGGAGCGCCTTCTGTGTGGAGTCTGCATGTCCTCCCCGCAGTCGAGTGGCGTTCGAAACACATGCGTAGAATGGACATGCCTTCCCTGAAGGTTGGGCGTCGAGCTGGCACCTTGGCACCCGTAAAAAAATCTACTGCCGATCATTAGCGGACCGGAGTTCCGCTGTGGCGACCCCTAACTGGGAAAAGCCGAAAGAAGAACAACAATATTAAGATGAGAATTGAAAGGAGGAAAAATACTGCTGGAGATGGCACTGAGAAAAAATAGCAGACTTATCTGTCAGAGCACTGAAAATACATCCATCTTGATCAGGTGACAAACATGATCTGAGGTATTTTGGAGGAAGAGAGGGATTATGGGTAGGGAAGGAATCAGAGCCCTGGATGCACAGCTTCTAAAATGCGCTGAGGTCAGCTCTGATAACCCAGAGGTTGAATCGGATGAAAAAAGACAACATCAGCTCTCATTTATACACTCACTAAAGAAATTGTCACACTGTTTATTATCCCTTTTCTAAATCTGAATTTACAGCGGGAAAACATGGTATGATGAAAAAAGTGTACTTAACATCCTAGAGAAGTCTTATCTAGTATGCTCAGAAGAATAATAGATTAGAAATACTAACAGTTATCCAAAATTAGAGATAGCAATTATATCAAGGTGGAGCAATTAGCTGACAGTCTAAATCCATGTCCCTTCGCTATGGTGGCAAACAAAGTCTGAGGTAACTAGGGGAAGTGGTGTATTATGAAGGGAAAATCCTTAAAGGGCCTTGTGACTGGAGCACTAATGCTGAAAAGTAAGGACCCACCTGTTGGATCGGATGGACTGAATGAATAGGATCCCTGGTTTAGATATCACTGGGTCCAAAATCAGGACTGGTGACGGAGCAACTGTAAGAGGAGTGGATAGAGCATATCTGGGCCTTCACAGAGGCTCTCATCATCTTCTTCCAATCTATGTCAATAACTCTTCAGCATGATCTTCTGGTCCTAACACATGCTGCTGAGGGTGGTCTTGATGTCATAACCCTAGGCATCAAGGCTGGAGAATGTAATGTGAACCTGGCAATCTTTGGAGCTCATACAGCAAGAGTCAGGGAATCTGACTGTCTTTTTCTCTTTTCTTTCTCCTTTTCTTGACCTCTTTGCCGTTCTTTCTGTCTCTTTCCTTATATTTCTCTCTGTCCTTTTCCCTTTCTCTACCCTTTTCTTTGTTTTATCAGAGCTCTTTGCTACCTGCTTCTCAGCAACTTTGGGAAGCTGAGAGGGCAAAGTTTCACTAGAGCAGCCAGCTGAATCTTCCACCAAACTGAGGAGAAGGCCTAGATGAACCAGTTTATTTTTTCCTGTCCAACACAGCCTGTTGGCCAAAGGATGACCAAATATCAAAGGATGTAATCAAGTGATGAGGACCAAAGTAATACACAGATTACAAGTGCAGATCCTTAGGTGAGATTTTATGTCCACACTTGAGATACATCTTAAAACCTGAAGCCTTATTCATCGACAAAAATATCCATGGACAACATTCATAAACAGAAAAAGAAAAACATATTTGGAAGATCTCTAAGTGAGGAAGAGAGAGAGTGTTAACATTTTCTTTTTAAGATTTGTGGTACATTTTGATTTAAACATCAAGGTCCTGTACTAGGAAGGAAAAAGAAGGCTACATAAGAAAAATACTAATGAAAAGATCACATCTGGCAAAGATATAACGTTCAGAGTCCAGGAGTATTGCATCTAACCAGAACAACAGCAAAAGTGATCTGGGAAAAGTATGGTTGCATAAGTTATACTTACCATTGACAGTAGATGTTCAAATTCCTCACTGCTTCAGTGACATTTTAGTTATCTGCCAAGATAACCTAGTACTGGCCAGCTTTCAAAAGCTCAGACTCCCCTCCCTTTCTCTTCCGGTGATAGCTGTTTGGCTTAGCATATCCTGAGAAGGAAGCCTTTAGCTGTTACAGGAAGTGAATGTTCAGGTTTTTTTCCTTCCACAGAGAAGCAGAGGAAATTACCTGAAGCCAAAATTGTTTATCAAAAGTAAATTCACAGCCAATCACAATACCATATAAAAAAAATCCAACAACAACTGAATAAAAGAGGTTGAAACCTATGTCAGCTACGTACAGTCTAGGGGATAGTGGGTAGGTGCTGTCAGTGAAGAATTTGAACATCTACTGTTAATAGGTAAGTAGGAATTGTGTGACTGTACTTCTTCTTCTTCTTTCGGCTGCTCCTGTTAGGGGTCGCCACAGCAGATCATCAGTTTCCATTTCTTCCTGTCCTCTGCATCTTGCTCTGTCACACCAACCATCTGCATGTCCTCTCTCACCACATCCATAAACCTTATCTTAGGTCTTCCTCTTTTCCTGTTACCTGGCAGCTTCATCCTTAGCATCTTTTTCCCAATATACTCTGCATCCCCCTTCAGCACATGTCCAAACCAACATAATCTTGCCTCTCTGGCTTTGTCTTCAAACCTTCAAACTGGGGCTGACCTTCTAATATACTTATTCCCAATCCTGTCCACCCTCGTCACACCCAGTGCAAATCTTAACATCTTTAACTCTGCCACGTCCAGCTCTGACTCCTGCCTTTTTGTCAATGCCACTGTCTCAAACCCATATAACATAGCTGGTCTCACTACCCTCTTGTAGACCTTTCCTTTCACTCTTACTGGCACTCACCCGTCACAAATCACTCCTGACACTCTTCTCCACCCACTCCATCCTGCCTGTACTCTCTTCTTCACCTCTCTTCCACACTTACCATTACTCTGAACTGTTGATCCCAAGTATTTAAACTCATCCACCTTCACCACCTCTACTCCCTGCATCCTCACCATTCCTCTATCCTCCCTCTCATTCACACACATATATTCTGTCTTAGTCCTGCTGACCTTCATTCCTCTTCTCTCTAGAGCATATCTCCACCTCTCCAAGGTCTCCTCCACCTGTTTCCTACTCTCACTACAGATCACAATGTCATCTGCAAACATCATAGTCCATGGGGACTCCTGTCTGATCTCGTCTGTCAACCTGTCCATCACCATTCAGAGCTGATCCTTGATGTAATCCCACCTCCATCTTAAATCGATCCATTACTCCCACCTCAGAACCCACCACTGTCACACTACCCGCGTACATATCCTGTACTACTCTTACATACTTCTCTGACACTCCTGACTTCCTCATACAATACCACAACTCCTCTCTAGGCACCCTGTCATATGCTTTCTCTAAATCCACAAAGTGTGAATGGACAATGTTCATCATTCTCACTGCTGCAGTAGCACTTTTGGTATATTGCAAAAGTGTACCCTACCTGGGACGTGGAAGAATAAGGATCCAGGAACCCCTGGAGAATGGTCCTAGCAAAGCTTGCTTTGGAACTTGAAAATAAATCCAGTTTGCAGTGCTTTGTGAAGGTATGAACAGAGAACCAGGCTGCTGCCTCTAGAATGCTGCTAGAGTCCACCCTTTCCAATATGCCATTGAAGAGGATAAGGCTCTAGTCGAGTAAGCCTTAACTTTGTTTGGAAGAGATTACCATGGTGGGAGCAGCAGAAATCAAAAGCAAAAGACAACCATTATGCAATAGTTTACTTAGAGACAGGTTGACCTTTCTTAACCCCTGTATAGCAGACAAATTAGAAGTTATGTACCTACCATAACGTTCCATGTTAGTTGTCTTCTCTCGCCTTCTTTCTTGCTGGATGGGTTCGGAGCCGATCCTCGGCTCCGACTCGGCACTTGCTTTAGCTTGAGAACTCCTTTTACCAGCTCGAGGCAACCCTATATCCCATGATGCAAGGCGGAACTACCTCAGATCTCGTTTGGTAGCTAACCTACCCTGCTAAGGACTAACCTAACATAATTTAGGAAACAAGTTCATAAAAAGAGTCCTCATATGAAAGGCTCAGGATGAAAAACAACCTGATAGGAACTCTTCAAGATCTGCCCAGGCCAGGGGGTAGGAGGGAGGGACGCAAGAAAGAAGGCGAGAAGACAACTAACATGGAACGTTATGGTAGGTACATAACTTCTAAATGTTAAGTTGTCAATCTCGCCTTCATTCTTGCTGGATGGGACCGCGTCCCTAGCACCTGTATCCCGGGTGGCTCAATGGAACAGACTCTTGAGAACTGTGGAACCAAAACTGGCCCTATCTCTGGAGGCCAAGTCCAATTTGTAATGAGAGACAAAGGTATGAGGCGTGGCCCAAGTAGCTGCTGCACAAATAGTATCAATGGGTAGTCTATCCTGAAAAGCTGCAGAAGTGGATAGACTCCTGGTTGAGTGTGCTTTTGGTTTAGAAGATAGCTACTTGCCTCTGAGAGAGTACACAAAGGAAATGGTGGAAGTCAACCATCTGGATAAGGTCACTTTAGAAACTGGAAGACCTATCCTGTTTTCTGCATAGGAGACAAATAATTGGTCCGATTTTCTGAATAGTTTAGTTCTATGCAAATAGTACCTGAGCTGACGATGGACATCCAAAAAATGAAGCTTCTGTTCAGCTCTGTCGGAATAGTTTGGGAAGAAGACTGGTAGATCTATAGATTGGTTAATATTGGTTTGAGACACAACTTTGGGGAGAAAGGAAGGGTTCGTTCTTAATGATACCCTGTCCTTATGAAAAACCAAGTAAGGGGAACGAATGCAGAGAGCTTGAATCTCAGAAACCCTTCTTGCTGAAGTGACCGCCAGTAAGAATATAGTTTTCCAGGTCAATAACTTCAAAGAACATGAAGCAGACGGCTCGAAGGGAGGTAGTATCAAGGATGCCAACATTAAGTTTAGATCCCATTGCGGAGGAGGATGCTTTATAGGCGGCTTTAGGAGAAAAACTCCTCTCAGAAAGGCCTTGCATAATCTATGAGACATTATGTTATTGTCATGTAAGCCAACATGATACTTGGAAATAGCAGCCAGTTGTACTTTAACTGTAGATGACGAGGATCCTGAATGAAAACCCTCCGCCAGGAAATCTAAAACAGAATGTACAGGAGCAGTAAATGGATCAATATTCCTGGAATTTGCCCAAATAGAAAAACGTCGCCACTTGCTAGCATAAACAGTCCTAGTGGACGACTTTAAGGAAGACACTAAGATGTCTCTGACGGAGTCCGAGATCAGCGGAAGCCTGGCTAGGGAAGGAAGTGGAGCAACCAAGCAGTGAGGTTGAGAGAATGAATGGCCCGGTGCTGCTGACCCGACTGGTGGATCAAGAGATCCGGAACTGGGTCCAGATGCCAGGGCTGCACCAGAAGGTGACGATGCAGAGACGGAAACCAAATTTGTCGAGGCCAATAAGGGGCAATGAGAATCAACTTGGCTCTCAAAACGGTGGCTTTCTGAATGACTTGTGGAATCAAGGGAAAGGGAGGAAAAGCGTACAGAAGTCCCCGGGGCCAATCCTGGGTTAGAGAGTCTCTCAGGGGTTGGCCTGGAAGGGGAAAGAGTGAAATAATCTGGGCACTTGTTGTTTTGAGGAGTAGCAAAAAGATCGCAACAAGGAGTGCCCCACTGCAGAAAAATCTGATCCACTACAGATTGATTGAGAGACCACTCGTGAGGCATCAGAATGGATCTGCTCAGCCTGTCCGCTAAGAGGTTGGACTTGCCGGGGATGTGCGTTGCTATCAGAAACCGATGAGAGGAGATTGCCCATTGCCAAAGTCTGAGAGCTTCTCGACACAAAGGATAGGACCTGGTCCCGCCCTGCTTGTTGATGTACCAGACCACGGACATGTTGTCTGTCTGTACTGCAATAGTCCCCGTAGGAAGAAAGTCATTGAGGGCCTGCAACGTTAAAAGCACCGCTCTCATCTCCAGGACATTTATGTGCAGATGGTATTCTATGGGTTGCCACGTCCCGTGGACCATCCTGCCCTGATAATGCCCCCCCCACCCGATCAGAGAGGCATCCGTAGTGACTGTGGCAACTGGAGGAGGGGAAACAAAGGGTCGTCCCTGATGAAGAAGAGGGGAAGATATCCACCAATTCAGATGAGTTCTGCACGACTGTGTGACTAAGATTTCGTGCCTCATCGGGAGACTGTGGTACGACCACTGCGTGAATAGCATCCACTGCAGAAGATGCATGTGGAAGCGAGCCAGTGGTAGTAGAACAATGGCCGCAGCCATAAGACCCAGAACCTTCAGTATGAATCTGGCTTTGACCTTGTTGCTCTGCAATAAAATCCGAACAAATTTTTGGATGTCCAGAATTCTTTGATCTGTTAACCTGGCTAACATTTTGACGGTGTTTAATTCTGCGCCTATAAAGGTGATAGATTGGCAAGGCAGCAGAGAAGATTTTTCGAAGTTTACTGAAATTCCCAAACTCCTGCAAAGCTGTAGAGTGTAGTCTCTGGACTGAAGAAGCTGACACCTGGTGGTGGCGGAGAGGAGCCAGTCGTCCAAATAAGGAAACACCTGGAATCCTTGACGTCTCAGATGAGCTGTGACCATTGCCATGCATTTGGTAAACACTCTGGGGGCTGAAGTGAGGCCAAAGGGCAGGGCTCTGAATTGGTAATGACTGGTCCCTAGCCGAAAGCGGAGAAACCTTCTGGAGCGTCTGTGAATCTTTATGTGATAGTATGCATCCTGAAGGTCTATAGAGCACATCCAGTTGTCCTTGCCCAGAAAGGGCAGAATGGACTGAAGCGTGACCATCCGGAATCTTGCCTTCTTGACAAACCTGTTTAGACTGCTCAGGTCTAATATTGGTCTCCAATCTCCCGTCCTTTTGGGGACCAAAAAGAATCTCGAGTAGACGCCGGATCCTACCTGGTCTGCCGGCACAGTCTGGACGGCTCTTTTTTCTAGGAGCTTTGAAACCTCCTGTTCTGCCAAATCCCTTTGACCAGGTGAGATGTCTGGAAGGGATTGTTGAGGTACGGGATACCTTTCGAAGGGGATTTTGTAACCCTCGGATATGATCGACTGTACCCACATATCTTGTGATAGGGATTGCCAGGCTACTGGGTACAGTGAAATCCTTCCCCCGACTGCCTCCAAGGGTGGACAGTCGGGCAACACCTCAGGGATGCTGAAAGGGCTTCTCAGGAAGAGACTCCCTGTTGCCCTGGTTCTGAGGACCCCCCCTGCCTCTAGGTCGGCGTCTATTGTTGTTACCCCCTCTGCCTCTGGGGGTAAACTGACCACGTGTGTCCGGTGTAGCTCCTTGGGTTTGCGGAACCACATCTTCCCCCCCTTTTGACCCTTGGGATATGGTCTAGAAGGAGTGGAAAAATGGACTCCAACAGCAGAAAGAGTTTTACCATCCTGCTCACACCTGGTCAAGGTATCCTTCACCTGAGGTCCGAACAAAGCCGAACCATCAAAGGGGGTATTGGTGAAGGATGCCTTAAAGGGGTCCTTAAAATTACAAAGCCGCATCCAGGCTTGGCGTCTAAGAGCAACTCCTGTGCCTGCGGCCCTGCTCGCTCCATCGGCCGCATAGGATATGAGCCGCATGGAGGAGTTGGATAGGGAATTCAGGATTGCTAGCTGTGAGGCAATCTTTTCTTGAGCCCCAGCAGAAGAAGGATCCTGGACCACTTCACCCAGTTCCTTAAGAATATCTCTTTGAAGCCTGGTAAAGTGACAAAGGTAGTTGAGCGAACGCATAGCAAAGGTCGCTGAAGAAAACATCCGCTTTCCATACCTGTCCATGGTCCTAGAATCCTTGTTAGGAGGATGGACAGGTACTGAAGGATCCGCCAGTTCCTTCTTAGTGGCCGCCACCACCATAGCATCCACAGAGACGCCCTTGGAAAGAAACTGTTTGTCCGTAGGGGCCGTGATAAATTTGGATGGTCTCCTGGGGACAGGTTCCACAGAATCTGGAGCCGCCCATGCCTTCCGAGCCACTACCTGCATAAGTGGGTCGAAAGGCGGAGACACCCAGGAGGTGGAGGGTCGGGATCCAAAGCCTCCAGGTATACCGACTCATCCTCGGAGGGATCAATAGATGGCCAATTCCCCTCTGTTTGAGGAGCTCAAGGATGTCTGAAAAGGAGACATCCTCAGAGGGGATCGTGGGAACCCTCCGACTCATCTAAGTCGGTATCCGATGTAGTAGACTCGGGAGTCTGTGTGTTTCCTCTTACACGTCCTCTTCCGAGGGGGTTCCCCGCTGGATCAGGAGAAACTTCGAAGAGGAGGAAATTCCCAATGGGGAAACCTGGGGCGATGGATCCCTGGGCCTGAGAGCAAGAGGCTGGCAAGAGGTGTCTACAGGCACTGAAGAGGGAGGAGCTAGAGGGATGGACCGTTGACCTGGCTCAGAGGCCAGGACACTCCTCATCACCTCAAAGGCTCCCCTCCCCGGGAGGCCGGAATATCCCCGCTCCGAGGATATAGGAATTCCCGGCTCCACTGAGAGGGAAGGCTCCGAGGCCGATGTCGGCGCCGAGCTTACCAAAGCCGAAGCCCCGAGAGGGAGAGCGGGGTCGGACAAGGGTCCGATGCCACTAGCCCCCTCGGAGCCGACAAGGGAAACCCGATGACCGGATCCCTCCAAGGAAGGCCTCAAGGAGGAGATCGGAGCCGAGGACGACGGAGCTGAAGGATGTATTGGCTCCGGCGCCGAAACAGTCGCTGTCCCGAGAAGCTCTGGCTCCGAACTCTGGTGTGGAATCGGAGGAGGAAGTTCAAGGGGTGAGGCAATAGCCGAAGTCTGTTGAGACGGGCTATGGAGCATTTGGGCCAGTGCCTGCGACTTCAACAGCCTGCTTACCACCCTCTCTAAGTCGTGGTCAGACAGCCTGGAAGATCTCGAAGATCGGCTCCGATGGCTCCGCTCCGACAAAAGAGGAGATCCCGGAGCCGAGTGGATACTCTGTAACGAAGGGGACCGAGATCTCTTTCGGGACGAAGTCATCGGAGCCGAAGTCCCCTGAATTCCAGATGGAGCCGAAGGTTTCTCGGCTCCGATACTGGATAAGGTGTCGGCTCCAGCTGGAGCCGACAAGGCCACAGTAGACAAGGTGTCGGAACCAGTCGGTGCCGAACCCACTACTTTTGAAGTAGATAGATCGGTTCCAGCCGGAGCCGATCTCGACTCCGACAGAGCCGGAGCCACCGGAGGAGGCTTGGATACTGAAGCCTGAGCCTTCGGTGGCTTAGAAGGTTTCCCAGACCCTGCTTTAGAGGGAGAACCTTCTGGCTTAAGTAAGCCACGGAGGATAAGCTTATTCCTCCGTTCCTGCAGGACTCTCTGGCTAAAAGAGTGACACAAAGCACAGGAGTCCTGCAGGTGCAAAGGCCCCAGGCAGTAAACACAAGAAGTGTGACCGTCTGTCAGAGACATTTTCTGACAGCACGAGTCACACTTCTTGAAGCCTGAGACCTTGCCTTCCTTAGACATTATCCTAGGAGGAAGTCACACACAAACCCCAACAAACACACAAAATTAATCCCCTAACACACAAACACACAGGGAGGGATTAACCAATGGGGTTTAGGCCTAACTAAACTTTTACACTAAAGGTAACAAAAAGTTTTGAAATACAAGGGAATAGGGTGGGCTGTAACACACTACAGACTATAAGAATGGATACAAGGGGGAAATAAAACCCTAACTAAGCTTTTCTCTTTTGACAAGAAAATTACTTACCTCAGCTGGCAAAGGAGACCTCTTTCGCTAAGCGGCAAACGAGATCTGAGGTAGTTCCGCCTTGCATCATGGGATATAGGGTTGCCTCGAGCTGGTAAAAGGAGTTCTCAAGCTAAAGCAAGTGCCGAGTCGGAGCCGAGGATCGGCTCCGAACCCATCCAGCAAGAATGAAGGCGAGATTGACAACTTAACATCATCTGTTTAGCATTCCTAAAGGGCTTTTGTTTGTCAAGGTGGTACCTGAGCTATCTGTGCACATCCAAGGTATGTAGGATCAGGATATAACACTGGGTAACTGATGACTTGAATAAAGGTTAATTCAGAAACAACTTTAGGCATGAATGATGGATTAGTATGTAACACAACCCTGTCCTTGTGGAAATCATATAGGGATGGCCCACTACAAGAGATTGCAGCTCAGAGATTCACCTTGCAGATGTTAAAGCTATAAATACAACAGTCTCCCAGGTAAGGAACTACTAATAAGCCTGACAGACAGGTTCAAAAGGAAGTAAGGTAAATTTTTCAAGAAAAAAATTTAAATCCCACAGAGGAGGAATTTGCTTTCGAGGGGGTTTCATGTGCAATACTCCTTTCATAACTTGTCTGACCATAAAAAGGAGACAAAAGAAGCGGATTCATGGGCAGAAAAGCTGAGATGGCTGCAAAATGCACTTTGATAAAAGCATATGACAAACCATCTTTAGTAGCTCACATATATACTTCAATACCAGTGGGGTCAAATCCCTTTAAGGACCTCTGTTATTGGCTAGGCACCAACCAGAAAAAAACTCTTCTACTTGTAAATATAAGATTTTCTAGTTGCAAGTGTTCTTGCCTCCTTAAATACTTCCTGCACATCCACATGAAACGTGCCTAAAAAGTATTAAAATAGAATCATCCAGGCTATTAAGTTGCAATTGCTCTAAGTTGGGGTGTAGCATTTGCCCCGATGCTGTATGAGCATATCCAGTGTGTGAGGAAGCTTGTTATAATTGCCCTTGGCCAATTAAAAGTGAGAACCAACTTTGCATGGGCCAAAAGGGGGTTGCCAGAATGATATTTAGTAATTCTTTCCAAATCCTTAGAAGTACCTTGGGAATCACTGGAAATGATGGAAATGCATATAGGAACATACCCAACCACTGAGATGAGACAGCAATTGTCTCCTAAGTATAGATGCAAGGATATTTTGAAGAGATTTGTTTTTATTTTTTTATTTGTCTGTTTGGAAAGGAGAACAAATCTACTTGAGGTGTTCCACATGTCTGGATCAAGTCCCGGAAGACCACTACATGCAGCTTCCACTTATGAGGGTCTATCTAGGATCTGTTTAGTCTGTTTGTTACTGTGTTTTGTTCTGACAGAATGTATGAGGTCTGAAGCCTAAGAAAATGCTGCAGAGACAGCTCCCATGTCATGACTGCCAATCAGCAAAGAGTGTATGACCTTGTACCCCCTTGCTTGTTTAGTACTACATCATGGTAGTATTGTCTGTGACCACTAGAAGTGGACCCAGCGTCCATAAGTGGTGAAGAACTTTTAAGGCATGAAGCACTGCGCACATCTCTTTTATATTTATGTGCTTTGGCATGTCCTGAGAACCCCAGAAGCCTTGCACTTGATCTCCCATGGATACATCTCCCTACAAAATAGGTTATGGGTTCATAAGCGAATACAAGGCTAACTGCCCTAAATGACCATTTTATGCTTGGAAAATAACCTGAGGTCAAAATCAAACCTTGTATCTTGTGTCTATGAGGAGAAGATCTTAAACAATGACCATTATTCCAAATCCAAAAATCTGAAGAGTCTGGACAGATTGAACTGGGGTCAAAAGAGAGAAAGGGAGTCCAGGATTTAGACAGTGTTGATCCCTCCACCACTGCAGTTGCTGTTTCACAAATCCTAGTAATGGTACCGTGAAATCAAGTACCACTGAATTTTTCTCATGTGTAGTCTGGCTATTGGTATCATGAGGATCATTGATGCCATGAGGCCTAAAATTTTGAAGGACTCTCTTGGTGAGGCTAGTCTAGAAGACAAAAGTCCAAGAAAATGCCCTCATAGGTCAAAACTTTACCTTCTGGCAGAAGGCCATTCTTTTTACTGTGTCTGTCAATCACCCCAGGAAAGCAACTTATAGACAGGGTGTAAGGAAGGACTTTTGAAGGTTCAATTTGAAGCCCACGTGGGAAAGGAGGGATAAGTCCCTGTCCAAGGACTCCAAGCACATGGACACAGAATCTACACAAAAACAAGTCTTCTAAATCTGGAAAAATGTGGATCCCTGGAGTTCTGCAATAGGCAACCACTGAAGCCAGACACTTTGTAAACACCTGAGATGCAGTAGACAGCCCAAAGGGTAATGCAGAAAAATGATAAAATGCAAGCAAGGCACAGCAAATCTCAAAAATTTCCTGAATTTGGGAGCAATAGCAATATGATAAGCATCCCTGAGACCTAGAGGCACTACGAAACAATGGTCTAAAAGCAACACAAGGATCGACTATAAGGTGAGCATTTTGAATTTTGGAACTTTTGCAAAGGTGTTTAAAAAGGACAAATCTAAGACATGCCTCCAGAAGTGCTCTTTTTTTTGGTACCAAAAAGATTATGAAGCAAAATCCTTTATCATTGTATATTGCAGACACTGGATCTATGACCCCTGTTTCTACCTTGGGATGGAGCACTGGAGGAAACAACTCTGGTCTGGTAGGTGTGGGGGGAATTCCCCTGCAAGGGGGAAGGATTTTATCTCCATTGCCAAATATATCCTCTCCAAATTATTCCCAGAACCCATTTATCTGCAACTACTTGAGGCCAGGCTGCAGGACTGAGACATAACTTTGGGGACAAAGGAAGAAGAAGAGAAGGAAAGGCAGAGACAGATGTTCTGTGACTCTGAATATTCATTCCTTTGCAGGAGGTTGAATATTTTTTTAAAAAGGAATGCCTCTTTTTTGGTTTCGAAGAATTATCCTCCTGTCATTTCTTTCTGGATCCCTGATTTCTGTCTGACCAAAATGTTTGTTTCTTTTGCCCCTTAAAGGAAGCTGCCCTGTTTGGGGAGAACTTGGGTACATGAAACATGCTAGATACCTGATGCATTATTTTGCCTCTGTGATACCACTGTTTGAGAATCTTTGTAATAGAGGGCCCAAACCCCAATTCAGAACTTAAAGGTGTATTCAAAATTTCACATTTTAAATAATCAGAGAAGCACTGATTATATAAACAAGTAAACCATCTTAATACAATTGAATGAATTGCATTTCTCATGACTCAATCTGCAGATTCAAGCACACCTCCCAAAGCACATTTCAAAACCCCAGTCAAATTAAAAGCAATTTAATTATATAAGGCTTTTGCTCTGCAGGCAAGGATGTAGCAAAATCACTAAAGGCTAGATTACTAGAAAGAGGTGCCCTTTTGACCTGAATAGATAACCATTTTCCCTCTTTATCAGGGGGCACTGGATCAGATGAAGTCAAGGACTTTTTATTTGAGCAGGCAAATGGGAAGACTGTCGCTGGGTCAGCAGTCAAAGGAGAAGAGAGACCTGTCATATCTGAGCTTTTTTAGAGACTGCTGGAATCAATACTGGTGCCCTGCAGGCAGCTTTATAAACATCTTCCAAGACCAGTTATTGACAGGGGATAGCCAAATAATCTGGCAACTCATATTCTATAAGCTGACATACTCTGCCTACCTCTGGGGTAGCTCCCGACTGCTCCCAAATGAAAACATCACTAAATCTAGCAATCATGTGAGGAAAAGTGAAAAAGAAGTTATGTACTCACCATAATGTTCCATCTGAGTAGTTAGACTTCATTTTTCTGCAACCTGTGGGCATTCGGATCCATATCGGATCTGAGCCGGCACTTTTTTTCTAGCATCTGCTCCAAGCTTCGAGCTTCTTCCCCTAGGTCTGAAGAAACGTTTTGTTGGAACGTGAAAGCGCTAACCAGTTATATCAATAAATTATTTGTGTTGTTGTCAGCCGTGGAGTGCTCCTTTTGATTTTTCTACAAATTTGGATGTTCTTCTGAGGGAGCACCTTCCCTCAGACTGAATTTGCTGTGACTAAATACATTAGCAACTCAGCCTAATGAACCAAACCTGTATATGGACGTGACACGGTCCGGGGGATGGAGGGAGGGAAGGTTGCAGAAAAATGAAGTATAACTACTCAAATGGAACGTTACGGTGAGTACATAACTTCTTTATCTGAAGTAGTTAACTTCATTTTATCTGCAACCTGTGGGACAGAGTCCCCAGCTACTCCAATCCTGGGAGACCCTTATGGAAGGATATTCCTGAGCACCGCAGAGCCAAAGGATGCTCTACCTCTAGAAATCAGGTCTAGTTTATAATGGGAAATGAAGGTATGTGAATTGGCCCAGGTTGCTGCTGCACAAATATCGTCCAAAGAAACCCTACACCAAAAGGCAGCAGAAGTCGCCATGGACCTGGTAGATTGAGCTTTAACAATACCAGGAGGAGATAAACCTTTTGCTTTGTAGACATGTGAAATGAAAAGAGTGATACATCTCGCCAAAGAAATCTTAGAAATAGCTTTTCCCACAAAGGATTTGTAAAAGGAAACGTACAACTGGTCAGACTTGCGGAATGATTTTGTTCAATGAAGATAGAAGCGAAGTTGTCTATGAACATCTAACAAATGAAGTTTGTATTCATCCTTGTTTTGGAAATTAGGAAAGAAAACAGGCATTAATGGACTGGTTTATGTTTGCTTCAGATGCCACTTTAGGTAAGAAAGAAGGGTTAGTACGAAGAGAGACCCTATTCTTATGGAAGACCAAATAAGGAGGCACGGCATACAGAGCTTGAAGCTCAGAAACCCTCCTAGCTGATGTAATGGTGACTAGGAAAGCTTTCTTCCAGGATAAAAAATTTAAATCCACCGATGCTGCAGATTCAAATGGGGGAGCCACCATTGCCTGTAGAACAAAGGTAAGGTCCCAAGGGGGCAATGAATCCTTGACAGAAGGGCGCAAAAGAAAAGTGCCTTTAAGAAAAGCCTTACACAGCCTAGAAGAGGCTAAGGCGATGTTGTCTTCATCAACATGAAAATTAGAAATGGCTGCCAATTGTACTTTCACTGTGGAGGAGCTAGCTCCTTGCTGAAAAATACCAGAGAAGAAATCCAACACTGCTGGAACAGGGGCTGTAAAGGGATCTAGATTTCTCTGTGAGGCCCAAATGGAAAAACATTTCCATTTACTGCGATAAAGTTTCCTAGTGGAATCTTTAACAGAAGCCACCAGTATGGATTTTACAAGGGATGAAAGACCGGGAGTCCTGGCAATCAACGGAACTGGAGCAACCAAGCTGTCAGCTTGAGGCTGCCCAGGTCGGGCGGGCGAACACCCGAAGGATGGGAGATTAGATCCAGGCAGGGATCCAGAACCCACAGAGGAGCTAAGAGATGAGACCAAAGGAATAGGAACCAAATCTGGCGAGGCCAGAACGGGACAATGAGGATAACTTTGCACCGCAGTCGGCAAGTTTTCTGAAGAAACTTCGGAATGAGTGGCAAGGGTGGGTAAGCATACAGACGCCGGGGGGGGGGGGTAAGCATGGACTACAGCATCTCCGGGGGCATCCCCTGGTGAGGGAATCAGAGCGAAGAACTAGCTGCACTTCGCGTTGGAAGGAGATGTGAAGAGATTGCAGTAAGGCTGACCCCATGCAAGGAATATCTCCTCCGCTACTGACTGTTTCAGAGACCACTCGTACGGCATCAGAATAGCCTGACTCAGTCTGTCCGCTAAAATGTTGGAGCACCCCGGGATGTGCGTTGCTATCAGAAACTGACCAGTGGAAATCTCACACTCTCATGGCCTCGCGACACAGGGGGTAGGATCTGGTTCCCCCCTGCTTGTTGATATACCAGACATGTTGCCTGAATGAATTACAATCAATCCGAGAGGGAGGACATTGTGAAAAGCTTCCAATGCTAAAAGCACTACCCTCATTTATATGCAACTTGGTCTCTGTCTGGGACCACGTGGCTCGGACTGTCCTTCCCGAACAGTGCCCCCCCCCCCACCCGAGTTGGGAGGCGTCCATGGTCACTGTGGCTTGGACTGGAGATGACGAGAAGGGATGTCTTCTATAACCTTCGGTGAATTTAACCACCAAAGAAGGGATGTCTTGCAGACGTGACTGATCCTGATTGGAAATTCTATGGGCAGGTCTAGCCAAGACCACTGAACAGCCAGAGTTCACTGAAGAATCCGCATATGAAGGCGCGCACAAGGGAGAATCGATATTGAGGCAGCCATGGAGCCCAATGCCCGGAGAACCTCGCTCGCCTTTGGAGACTTGAAGTTCGCTATTTGAGCTATGTGGCACCTGAGGTGTAAGATCCTGTCTGGAGTTAAAAATACTTTCATCTGCAAAGTGTCTAGCCATGCACCGATGAAGTCTAAAACTTGTACTGGTTGCAACTGGGATTTCTGAACATTGACTGTAATCCCCAATAGATCTGCCAACCGAATAAAGTAGTCTCGGGCCAGACAAAGCAGACGCTTGTTGGGTGCAGCGAAGAGCCAGTCGTCCAGGTAAGGAAATACCTGAATACCCTGAAGCCTCAGGTGAACTGCTACAACTGCCATTACCTTGGTTAACACACTTGTGGCTGTGGTGAGACCAAAGGGTAGGGCTCTAAACTGAAAGTGACTGGCTCCCAGATGGAAGCGCAGAAACCTCCTGGAGCTTCTGTGGATCTTGATGTGGTAGTAAGCATCTGGGAGGTCTAACGAGCACATCCAGTCGCACTCTCCGAGATAAGGTAGAATGGACTGTAGGGTGACCATCAGGAACTTTTGTTTGGCAACAGACAGGTTCAAAGTTGACAGGTCTAGAATGGGCCTGATGTCCCCCGTCTTTTTTGGCACTAAAAAGAACCTTGAGTAAACGCCTGATCTGGAGTGGTCAGGAGGGGGGGGGGGGGCTGTTCGACGGCTCGTTTGAGAAGCAGCTTTGAAATCTCTAGAGCTGCGGCCTCCCAGTGAGCGGGTGGAACATCCAGGAGGTGTTTTGGAACATTTGGAGGGGCAACAAATGGGATAGTGTAACCTCTGGATATAATCTGTAACACCCAGCGATCTGTAGTTATAGACTCCCATGCCGCTGGATGTAAGGACAATCTCCCCCCAACTGCCTCCAGCGTAGGACAGCCGGGCAACCCCTCAGGGCTGCTGAGCGGGTCTGTCAGAAAAAGGTTCCCTAGACCCAAAATTCCTGGGACCCCCTCTACTTCTGGGTTGGTGTTGATCCTGTCCCCCTCTGCCTCTGAGGGAATAGTTGTCCTGAGAATCCTGGGAAAACTGAGATTTTTGGAATCACATCTTCTTTTGCCCTCTTTGATTCCTAGAGTAAGACTGCTGAGGGTTAGAGAAGCAGGTCCCAATGGCAGACAAAGTCATCCCGTCTTTTTCGCTCTGGACAAGTGTGTCACGTACTGTCTTCCCGAAAAGGGAAGAACCGTCGTAGGGAGCATTAATAAACGACGACTTGAAAGGGTCCACGAACTGACACAGTTTGAGCCAGGCGTGACGCCTCATGGCTACGCCTGTCCCGGCCACTCTAGCTGTTCCTTCCGTGGCATGGGAAAGGAGCCGCATAGACGTGTTCGATACTAACTTCAGAGTCGACATTTTCGCAGAGAACAGCTGTTTGTCCTGCAGAGAAAAGGACTCTGGGGGCAACTCAGCGAATTCCAATACAAGGCCTCGCTAAAGCCGGATCACATGTGCCAAATAGTTCAGCTCACGGATTGAAAAGGTCGCTGAGGAATAAACGTGCTTTCCAAACTTATCCACCGACCTGGACTCCTTGTCTGGAGGGTGGACTGAGGAACTCTCCTGCACTAGTTCCTTCTTGGTGGCCACTGCTACCAACATAACGTCAACTGGGGCTCCTTTTGACCAAGGTTGTCTGTCAGTAGGAGGAGATAAAATCTTGTCGGGGCGTTTGGGGATGGGCTCTACAGTGTCACGCTCCTTCCATGCCCGCGTGGTGATAAGGTCCACTGAGGGGTCCGCTGGTGGAGACACCCAGGAAGTAGATGGGCCCGTGCCAAAGGCCTCCAGGAACACTGACTCATCCACAGAAGGTTTTGGGACTGACCAACCTCCCCTCTGGCGGAGGATCTCCATGATGTCTCCAAAGGCGACGTCGTTGGGAGGTGACTTGGGGGAATCTTCGCCTTCCTCTAAGTCAGTGTCCGTGGTGAGGGACTCAGGGAAGTCCAAGTGCCTCCTTTTGCACTTGCGCTTACAGTGGCCCTCTTCAGTGGGACTCTCTGAAGAGGACTCGTGAGCCGCAGAGGGTTCCTCAGGGGGGAATAACCTGGGGCTCCTCTGGCACGGGCTGTCCTTGAGACAGGATGAAGGGAGTCATAGCCAAATCCAGAGGGGTCTGGGTGGAATCAGAGGGGATGGGCTGGGATCTCAATCCCTGGGAGAGAACCCTCTCCACCACTTTGAAGGCTGAAGGAGAGCGTACCTCCTTGACACCCAACAAGGAGGAAGCCCTCCCCGGATCCGAAGCAGGGACTGGAGCCGAAGCAAGGGTAGCCTGAGGTCCGAGGAAATGGGTCGGATCCAAAAGAGGCGGAGCCGAAGAATCCATTCCCTCTGGTCCGATTCCCTGTCCGCAGTTTCGAGAGTCACTCGGCTCTGAACTAGTCAGATCCGAGGAGCTCAAGGTAACAGCTGGAGTCGAGGTTGGGGGAACCGTCGGCACCAAGCTACCAGCTCCAAAAAATCTCGGATTCAAGAACCCTGAAGCCGACATACGGATCGGGGAAGGAGAGATGGGGCAGAAAAAAGCATGGAGGTCCCCCCTCCAGAGGGAGAGGGGCCTGGCAAGACTCCCATCAGTATTTGGGTCTGAATGAATCTCTGCATCATCCTGTCCCTGTCTAAGTCTGATAAGCTCCGAGTGGATCGCGAATAAGCCACTGACTCGGATCTGGCTGGTCTGTTCTGTGAGGGTGAGGAAGTCCTCAGATCCGAAGGTTCCAGCGGCTCCGGTTAAAAACGAGGAGACCGGAGCCGTGGAGAAACTGGCCTCGTGGACTTAGTAGAGGGACTAAGGAAGAGCTCCCTGTCCGGGGATCTCTTGCGAGATCTATCCCTTTTCTTGTCCCTGTCCTCCTTGTGCCTTTCTCTGTCCTTGTCTTTGTCTGCTACACCCACTGTAGCTTTTTCCTTGCCTGACCCAGCACCAGAAGAAACAGGAGTTTGAGTTCCTGTCTGGCTGGGAGGTTGGGTGGGAGTAATGGGTACCGAGGCCGTGGCAGGCTCCAGCATAGGCTTATGGCCACACTCTGTGCATTTTTTAAACACTGATTTTGGCTGATCAGCCATGGTCCTGTACCAAACACCACTCCCTACAAAGATCACCAAACACAAACACACGTAGGGGAAGGGCAGGCCTAACAACTACTCTACCGAGTTTTATAACAAAAACTTTTTTTTTTTGAACTAACTGACGAACAAGCGATATACTAGTGGGGGAGGAAGGGAAACAACTAACACAGACACACTAAAGACAAAGAATTTTTAGACTTGCTATCCCTGAGTTCAGAGCAAAGGAGACCACGATACTCACAATGGCGTGGCAAACGAGATCATAGGGAAGGTAAGAGGTGGTAGTGCATTATGGGTAGGGGGAGGAGCTAAGAGCTTGGAGCAGATGCTAGAAAAAAAGTTGCCGGCTGGGATCCGATATGGATCCGAATACCCACAGGTTGCAGATAAAATGAAGTTAACTACTTCAGATCACTTGTTTGGACTTGAGCCCAGGTTCACCTTCCAAAGTTTTACAGTGACTGGACTCAGTGTCAACTAGGTAATCACTATTACTCTCATTAGATTCCTCATCATTCTTTGAAACAACAGAAAGGTCTCTAACCAAATTAGAACCATGTATGGAAACATGATGACCAGAGTTAGTTGTGTGCAGAATACCCTGAGCCAGGGAAATCTCGCTGTATGATGAAGCTTATGTTTCTTTTTCTTGTGAATTTCACTACTAGATAAAATGTGTGGGGATGGGTCCACTTTGTCATTTCGATATACTGAAATCTCGAATTTCAGTATTTCGAAATCACAAAGCCGAAAACCCAACCACAACTCACAAATCTGAAAACACACAACCGTGAAATTCAAAATCCCGTAATTACGCTACACATACAGTACACACATAAACATACACAAAACTCCCCCCCACAATCAAACAAACTCATCTAAACTACATATAAGCAGGGGGGCATGCACCCCTGCACCCCCCCATGTGGGGGGCTGCACCCCCCACACTCCCCTACTTATACATTCTAACTCCGAGATCACACAAACAGAAACACAAACAAAACTCACACACACATCTTACAGTCCCTCAAACACATAAATAACAGTCACAACACACACTAAACCCCTAACTAATATACTTACACACACAAACTTACCAAAATTAAACCCAAACATCCACATACCATACCACCAGAAGCAGAAATTCAAAATATCCGTGCTTCGGTATTTTGAATTTTGCGCTTCTGCCGGTTTCGGAAATGTGAGTATGCGGCTTTGTAAGTTCAAAATACTGAAATTCAAGATTTCAGCCTTTCGAATTTACCAAGTGGACCAGTGTGGATGCATTATGTCTGGCAAGGGGTTAACTTACCTGGACTACTCCTGCACTTAAAGCGTTTGGTTCTCCCATCTCTATGCCAGATACTAGAACAGTCCTGGAGGATGTGTCTAAGCGTCGTTCCATAGTGGCTGAAAAAGCTACACCAGAGGCAGGCTGGGCAAAAGGTAATTGGTGTAGAGCAGTGCAGCGGCCCCACTAGAATCACTAGCCATAAGCGGGGGTATACGTTTATTTTAATTTTTCGTTTAAGGCACAACTGCATTTGATGGGGGGGGAGCAGAGTTAGGATCCATTAAGTAAGGGGAGAGAACACCAGACAAAATAATAAATTGACTGTACTGGTTAATGTATCAAAATAAACAAAGTTTCTAGTAATAAGTATGTCCCCACACAACTAAATTCAGCCAAACTGTCCTATTATCACAAAAAAAAAGCGGTTTAAAATGTGTTCAGAATTCTGTACAACTGACAGAAGTTAAAAAATTTCCAGTGCACAAAGTCAAAACATCAAAGCAACCAACGTCCCAAACTAGTGTTAAAAAATAGGTCCACACACTTTAACCAAGTTAAACTGTCATAAAATAAGATTTAATAACAATGTAAACTATATTTTCTTGTCAAAGAGAATAAAATCTCCACGCTACATTGAGATAATTTCATTCATGGTACAATTGCGATCCAATGTTAAAACATACAAAGTAGAGTCAAACATATAGTAAATAATTTAGAAGTGACAAGAAATCCAGTTTCTGGAATATTTCATGTCAAAATATGAAACTAAAGCAGAGTAACAACAGTAAAGACAGGAGCAATTTATTAGCAGTTCTGAGTGCAGGAGACAGCTCATAGTGTCCAGCAGTACACATACTACACTTTTGAAGAATTACTGAGAGATTCCTCAGAAACAGTAAAAAAAAGGTATATACTTACCATAACGTTCCATGTATGTTGTCCATCTCATCCGTTATTCTCACTGATGGGTCGGATCCAATCCATCAGATCTGTCTCGGCCTTTACATAAGCTCGAGGTCCTCAGATAAGCTTGTGGGCATTTTCCCTACCCGTAATGCAACTGTTCTATAACCTCAGATCTTGTTTGCCCTCTAGCAGTGACTACAAATATACACTACTAAGAATATGTGACATAAACACATACCCAAGACATCATTAGAGGCTGTAGAGTCCTATAAAAATCCAATTAGAACTACTCTGTCTACAAGGAGAGGGAATGGTGGGTGGGTTGTGAGAATAAAGGATGAGATGGACAACACACATGAAACGTTATGTTGAGTACATGACTTCTTTATGTGTTGTTGTCAATTTTGTCTTTATTCTCACTGATGGGACTGCGTCCCTAGGTACCTAATACTTGGGTGGCTCATGGGAGAATATTCCTCAGAACCATAGAACCAAAGGATGCTCTACTTCTAGAGGCCAAATCCAACTTGTAATGAGTGATAAAAGTATGTGGTTTAGCACATGTAGCTGCAGCACAGATGTTGTCTAAGGGTAATCTGGCTTGGGAAGCTACTGAAGTGGCTACTGACCTGGTAGAATGAGGTTTGACATTATTTAGAATAGTCTTGCGGGATATACATTGTGATAGCCAGTTGGATAGTGTTGCCTTAAAAACTGGTTGGCCTTTTCTAATGTCTGAATAAGAGATAAAGAGCTGATCTGACTTTCTGAACTGTGATGCCCTGTGCAAATAGAAACGTAATTATCTATAGACATCTAAAAGGTAGAGAGTATACTCTCCTTTGTTTTGAAAATTTAGTAAGAACAGCGGTAATTCAATGGATTGGCTGAGGTTTGTTTCAGATACCACTTTTGGTAAAAATGAAGGGTTTGTTCTCAGAGGGACTCTGTCTTTATGAAAAATTGTGTATGGATGCTTAGAGGATAGGGCTTGTAACTCAGAAACTCTTCTTGCTGAACTTATAGCTACTAAGAGGAGTGTTTTCCATGATAAATATTTCATATCACTTGTGGCAGAAGGTTCAAAACTTGGGTAAACAAGCTTTGACAATACAAAATTCAAATCCCAAGGTGGAACACGGTTTCTGTATGGAGGGCAAATTAAAGAAGTACCTTTGAGGAATGCTTTACAAAGTCTGTTTGAAATTATAGTGGTACCATTGTCTCTTATGTGAAAATTAGAGATGGCTGCTAATTGCACCCTAATAGTAGCTGCAGCAGCTCCCTCATTGAATAACTTGGCTAAAAATTCCAGAATAGAATGCAAAGGTGCTGTGAAAGGATCTATGCGATTAAGATTAGACCAGGCCACAAATCTTTGCCATTTACTCTTGTACAGTTTCCGAGTAGAGTTCTTATGGGAAGAATGCAAAATGTGTTTTCCTGGAGAAGAAAGCAGAGGAAACCTGGTTATAATGGGAAGCAGAGCAGCGAAGCTGTCAGTTTGAGATTGTGCAGAATGGGATGAAGTTCTCCTGATGGAAGGTCTGGGACTGGGTCCAGGATCTATGGTCCCTTCTGTATATGAGGTCAGATAAAGGGAAACCATATCTGTCGAGGCAAATAAGGAGCAATTAGGATTACTGTGGTCTCCAGCAAGCTTGCTTTCTGTAGGAATTTGGGAATCAGAGGTATTGGTGGGAAAGCATAAAGAAATCCCGGGGGCCAACTGTAAACATGTGCATCCCTTGGTGACTCCCCCATCAGGGGATCAGGGTAAAGCAGTTGCTGCATTTGGGATTAATGGGTGATGCAAAGAGATTGCAGCAAGGCTGGCCCCATTTGCGGAAGATACTTTCTGACTGAGGGACCACTCATATGGCCAAAGAATGGCTCTGCTCAGTTTGTCTGCAATCACATTGGATTTCCCCAGGATGTGCGTTGCTTTGAGAAAGTGGTTGGAGGCCTCTGTCTATTGCCAAACCCTCAGGACTTCTCGACATAAGGGGTATGATTTGGTTCCCCCTTGTTTTTATTTTATATACCAGACCACAGACATGTTGTCTGATTGAATTGCTATCGTACCTAGAGAGAGAGTTTTGGAATGCTTGCAATGCTAGGAGCACCTCTCTCATCTCTAGAACATTTATGAGCAAATGGGCCTCGTGTTCTTGCCAACTGCCTTGGACTGTGTTCCCTAGATAATGTCCCCCACCCTATCTGGGACGCATCCGTGGTCACTGTAGCTTGGGGCGCTGGGGGGAGAAAAGGATTGCCTTGTGAGACTAGGGGAGAGTTGAGCCACCAGTGAAGGTCCCTTTTACAAGAGTTTGTTAGTATGATTGTGTGACACTGGAAGATCCTGAAAAGTCCATTGAGTCGAAAGTAGCCACTGGAGGATTCTCATATGTTGTTGAGCTAGTGGTATTAGTACTATTGAAGCAGCCATTTTGCATAGACCCTGTAGGACTAGTTTGGCAGAAGCCTTTTTCTTGCCGATCAGCATCCTCACATAACGCTGTAGATTGTGTACTCTTTCTTGGGAAAGTTTTGCTGACATGATTATTGTATTTATTTGAGCTCCTATGAAAACCAAGGATTGACATGGCTTTACAGCAGATTTTTTGTAATTTATCGTGACTCCAAGGGATGAACAAAAGCTGAAGGGCATTGTCCCTGGCTTTCTGAAGAAGATGCCTGGTCGAGGTGAAGATGAGCCAGTTGTCCAGATATGGAAACGCACGGAATCCTTTGAATATCAGGTGAGCTGCTACTACTGCCATGCATTTGGTGAACACTCTGGGGGCTGTGGTGATACCAAAGGACACAGCTCAAAACTGGAAGTGACTGGCTCCTAGCCAGAAGTGTAAATACCTTCTGGATAACCTATCACCTGCTCATTAGAATGTGGTAGTATGCATCCTGAAGGTCTGTGGCTCACATCCAGCTGTCGTTTTCCAAGAGTGGAAGTATCGACTACATGTTACAATCCAGAACTTGTTCTTTTTCAGACTTGTTTAGAATGCTGAGATCCAGATGGGTCTCCAGTCCACTGTTTTCTTTGGAACTAAAAAGAATCTTGAGTACGTTCCGGATCCTTTCTGATCTGTGGGGACTTGTTGGATGACTCTTTTGTTTAGCAACTTTTGAATTACTAAGGTTGCCTTTTCCTTTTCACTGGGTGGAATGTCCGGAACTGATGTGCTTACAGGAGCAGGATAGGCGAAGGGAATGACCTATCCCCTGGATATTATGCTCTGCACCCATTTGTTGTTTGTGATTCCTTGCCAGGTTTCTTGGTGCAGAGATAAATGACCTGCAACTGCCTCCAGAGGCGAGCAATCAGGCACTCCTTCAGGAGTGCTGATACAGCCCTCCAAAGAAAGATTCTCTGGAGCCCTGATTATGCAGGCCTCCTCTACCGCGAGGTCGGCATCTACCATTATTGTTCCCTCCTCTGCCCCTGGCGGAACTCTCACCTTGTGTATCATGGAAATACCTTTGGGATTTTCTGAACCGCATCTTCCCATTACTCTTCTGACCTTTTGGAAAAGGTCAGGTAGGCGAAGAAAAATGTACTCCAAAGGCAAACAAGGTCTTGCCCTCTTGTTCACATCTGGCGTTTCTTTCACTTTCGGTCCAAAAAGAGAGGAGCCGTCAAAAGGGGTATTAACAAAGGTAGACTTGAAGGGCTCCATGAAGTTGCAAAGGCACATCCAGGCCTGTCTCCAAAGAGCAATACCTGAACCTGCAGCTCTACTCACTCCATCTGATGTATACGATAAGCCTCATGGAAGAGTTTACTACAGAACTGAAGGTGGTGAGCTGAGCATTAACTTTATCTGCTACTGCATCAGCTACAGCTCCTTGGAGGGAGTCTGTGAGTTCCTTTAACAGGTCCCTCTGTAGCCTAGTGAAATGGGTAAGGTAGTTCAGAGACCGAACAGCAAAGGTCACTGACGAAAACACTCCCTTCCCATATCTATCCATAGTCCTACAGTCTTTATTAGGAGGCTGGCTAGAAGAGCTGGTCTCAGATAGCTCCTTTTTAGTGGACGCCACGACCATGACATCAACGGCAACTCCCTTAGTCAGAAAAGCTTTATCCTTAGGGGCAGTAATTAACTTATTTGGCCTTCTAGGAGTAGGCTCTATAGAATCTGGGGTCTCCCAGGCCTTCTTAGAGATTAAATCCATAAGCTTGTCGAAAGGAGGAGTCACCCAAGAGGAGGAAGGGTGAGACCCAAAAGCCTTCAGGTAAACTGACTCTTCAGCTGAAGGGGGGGGGGTTGGACTGCCAGTCACCTCTCTGTTTTAATAATTCCAGGATGTCTCCAAATGAGACATCATCAGAAGGTGACCACAGGGACCCTTCAGTGTCATCGAGGTCAATGTCTGATGTGATAGACCCCTTTGGGGAGTCAAGGTGGTTCCTCTTGCAAGTCCTCTTCCGAGGGACCTCCTCAGTGGGATGCTCTGGAGAGGTTTCAGAGGAGGGGGTGGGTGTCCTGTTGGGCAACCTGAGGTCTGGGGTCTCTGCGATCGTGTGGAAGGATTACCTGAGAGGACAAAGACAACTGGCCTGTAGAGGGAGAAAGATCCGAAGAAGGATATACCTTAGACTTGGTAGGAGTCAAAACCCTCCTCATATCCTCGAAGGCAGACTGCCCCCATCCCAAGGACTCCCCTGGATCTGACAAAGATGTTGTTGGAGCCGAAGGCATCCACAGAACTTGCAACAGAAGCTCTGAAGCAGAGGTAGGAGCAGAACTCACCTGTGCTGAAGCCCCGAGAGGCAGGGTCGGATCCGGAGAGATCCGAGCTGGCTCCAAGGATCTGACGGGAGAGTGTTGGCTCTTACAGGTGTCCTGCTCCGAATGGAGGGAAATGCTGAGGGTGAATGTCTGCTCTGAGGAAGCCGATGGTCCTGGAGCCAACACAGACACAGTCTGCAGATCAGAGTCTTCCGGCTCCAAAACTGAAGGATGGATTGGAGGAAGAACAGTTTCTAGGGAGGTGGATGTCTGATCCGATTCCTTTGGGCTTGGATCCAACAAAAGTTTGGCTACGGCCAGAGTCTTCAGCAAGCTCTGCACAACCCTATCCGCATCTTCATCGGATAAGCTCCTGGTAGACCGAGTAGAAAGAGATGGGGCTTTAGACTTAGTTAGTAAAGAGATGGGAGCCATGAAGTCACTGGCTCAGGTGAAGGTGATTGGTTCTGACGTGGAGTTTGTGTTGGCATAGAAGACGTCGGAGCCGAAGGTTCTGTCTGCTCCGATGTAGCCTTGGATCCATGAATGACTGTCTGCTCTGAGGATGCTGGTGGAGTAGAGAGTCAGGGAATTTTGGGTCTTGGCTCCAACAAATCTTTTGGAGCCGAAGGCTCCCTCTTTGAAGTCTTGTCTGTTGATTTTGAGGACTCTTAAGAAATAGCCTCTGAAAAAGGTTTTTTTTAATAAACCCTTTAAGATCAACTTATTTTATGCTCCATAAGTGCTCTCTAATTAAACCCATGACATATGGAGCAATTTTCTTGGAGAAGAAGAGGCCCCAGGCAATAAATACAAAGAATATGAGAATCGCTATGGGGCATCTTCACACATTTTTCACATTTCTTGAAACCTAACGGTTTCCCTGCCTGTTTCTGAGACATAATAATCTAATACACACACACACACACACACACACACACACACACACACACACACACACACACACACACACACACACACACACACACACACACACACACACTCTCTAAGCAAAATTAGAAATAAAGCAGTGGGAAGTATAATAAGAGTAAAACTTCTCTCTCTCTCTTTTTTTACAGTACACAAAAAGATCGGCCTCTAATTCAAACGGATGATTAAAGGGAGGATAGAAAAGAGAAGAAAATTGTCCTCTAACTAAAATGGATGATTAGAGGACGGAAGGGATGGGATCGTCCTCTAACTGAAACGGGCGACAGAGTTGACCCTCTAACTTAAACAGGTCTCTAATTTAATAGGAGTAAGGAGACTCACACTAACAAACAAGATAGTTAAAGAAACAAGAGAATAATAATTAGACTATAAATAAACTATAAATAAACTATACATAACCTAAGATAAACAATTAGTAAGCAATTAGCAATATTTAGCCCAGAGCTTAGCTAAACAGGAACCTCTTTGCTGCATAGCAAGCGAGATCTGAGGTTACAGAATACTTTTCATTATGGGTAGAGAAAAATGACCACGAGCTTGGCTGAGGACCTTGAGCTTATGTAAAGGCCAAGACGGATCCGACAGATCAGATCTGACCCATCAGTGAGAATAAAGATGAGATTGACAACAGCACATCAATCATTTATCAACCACAGAAGCCAAATAAACACTGCTACAAGCAGAAAATCCCACAGGAATTACTGTAAACCCTGGCAGAAATAAAATATTTTTATTTATAAAATAAAATAAATTACTGTAAACCCTGGCAGAAATAAAATATATTTATTTATAAAATAAAATAATCTGGACGGCGCAGTGGTGCAGCGGTAGCGTTGTCGCCTCACAGCAAGAGGTTTTCTGGTTCGATTCTCGGCTGGGGTGCCTTCTGTGCAGAGTCTGCATGTCCTCCCTGCGTTTGTGTGGGTTTCCTCCCACGTTACAAAGACATGCATCTGGAGCCTTTCCCTCTGGGCCTCCACTGAAAATTGGCTATGTTCCAAGTTGGACTTTCCCGGTTAACTATATATATATTAATAAACATGAAAAATAAAAACAAAATAGCAAATCTGATAATAAAATGAGAGAAAAGATTCAAAATAAACGTTATTGTCATTTGGGAAACACAAGTGCTGCCTAAAAGAAATTTCGGGTGTCAGCTCTTTTACAGGGAAAAAACACACACAAAAAGACAAAACATGATAGGTGTTAAAGAATAAACAATAATTATAATATAAAAGTAAATGTCTAGGTAGCTGACGCACATGCTTCTACACTATATACATTGACTAACAAATGATTAACACAAGAAAAGAAAAGTACACCATACACAGAGGTGAGATTGGGTGATATTGCACATAAGGAAGTGATTGGAATTGCACTTGAATGAGAATATATTAATTTTGGTATCATTTTATTTTATTTATTTATTTTACATTTGTTGACTGGGAGTGTCCGACTGAGCTCAAGCCCTTTTTCAGTGGAGGCCCGGGGAGAAAAGCTCCAAACACATGTACAAAGCAATTAACACAGAAGTAGATGTATTTATGTAGTTACAGACTGCATACAGTCTTTAACAATTTAAATAATACTATAAACAAAAAGGATAATAACAATAAAAGTATAATAAGTAATATGTTACAGTTTAACTAAATTTGCTAATATAAGGTTCAGTAAACAGAGTATAGCAAAAGCTTAGGAAGTTAAATAAAAAAATTGTCAATAAAGGTTCAGTGAGCGGAGTAAAGCTAAGGATAAGGTGGTTACAAAAAGCATAGGGTGTATGTTGTTTGAGCTTAGTATTATGAGTTAGACAGTACTATAGAGGTAGGTAGTGGTCAGGGAGGGTGCGTACAATGGCAGGTCTAGTGATTTTTAAAGTAGGCTTTAGTGGCTAACTTAAATTGTTTGGGATGCGTGAGGTTGCTAATTTCTAGTGGGAGTTTGTTCCATGCAATAGAGGGGTGGAAACTATGTAAGTTCCACCTTGTCTTGGACTTAGGTTTGTAGATATTTAATAGGTCTTGGGTTGCACTTCGGAGAAGTCTGGTGGAGGAATAGTGGGAGATGAGGGGGGATAAACTGGGGGCAGAAGCCAGGCTGATATAGAATGGAGTGTATGATTTGGAGTTGAGATTGTAGGAATAAGTGAGGTAGTTCAAGCCAGTTCAGGTATTTTAGGGAGACATAGTGGTGAGATTTATATGTTTGTTATGCTGCAACTCTAGCTATCTTGTGATAGGTTGATTCTAATTTGGTTAGTAGGGAGGAGCTCAGATTTGTGAGTATTTGGGAACAGTAAGCTAAGCAGGGCAGGAGGTAAGCATAGGTAAGAGAGATCCTAGCTTCGGTGGTTAGGAATTTATTATTCCTGTACAGGAGTCCTAGCTTTTGGTGGGTGTTTTGATACAGTTGTTAGTGTGAAGATCAAATTTTAGTTGGTCATCAATAGTAATGCCAAGCAGTTTTGTGCTAATTTCAACTTCTACAGGAGCATTGTTAAGGGACCTTATGGAGAAGGACAGTTTAATGTGGTTTGCAGATTTAGGTAGAAAAAGTAGCAATTTTGTTTTCTTAGGGTTGGGGATGAGCTGATTATTAGTGAGCCACATCTCTACTGAGTTGAAAGATGTCTGGGTATTTCTTAAAAGTTCTGAGCGGGAATTAGCAACAGTGATGACTGTAGAGTCGTCTGCATATTGGACAATGTTAGAATGAGGACAAGAGCACTGAAGTGAGTTGGTGAAGATATTAAAAAGTAGAGGTCCAAGAATGGATCCTTGGGGGCACTTGCTCTTACTGAAAGAGGGGTAGATAGTGCAGAGTCCCATCTCACTGACTACTGCCTATCAGAGAGATAGCTAGAGAACCATGCAACTGTATCACAGGAGAAGTTTAAGTCTGCAAGTTTGTTAAGTAGCAGAGAGTGAGAGACGGTGTCAAAAGCATTTGAGAGATCAAGGAATAGGCAAGATAGAAGTTTATGATCGTCTTTGGCTAGGGTTATAATTACTGTATGGAAAAAAAGGAAAAGAATGAGATCATAACAGTCTACTATAGTTCTGATACATCCAGATTTATGTCTGCATTAATGAGTCTTATTGTAGTTGGATAAAAACTGTTCATGAATCTGGAGGTCCTGCAGCGGATACTCCGTAACCGTCTACCAGATGCAAGTTTAGTGAACCAACCATACACTGGATGAGAAGTGTCACTCAGTATTTTGTGGGACCTCTTTTTACAGCTCATTTCAAAGAGCTCCTGTAAGGTAGGAAGACTAGTGCCTTCAATCTTTTCTGCTGTTCTTATTATTCTTTGCAGCTTCTTCCTTTCGGCCATTGTGTTGTTACCGAACCATACAGAGTTGATAGTGATTATGCTCTCGATGACTCCTCCATAGAAGGTATTTAGAGAATTCATAGAGAGCTTTGCTTTTCTAAGCCTTCTTAGGAAGTGTAGCCAGTAGTGGGCTTTTTTAATTAGACAGCCTGTGTTTGTACTCCAAGAAAGATCCTCTGATATATGTACCCCCAGGAACTTTGTAGTTTGGAGTCTCTCCACTTCTTCATCATTGATCTTGAGAGGCAGGTGCATGGCAGAACTTTTTCCAAAGTCAATAATGATTTCTTCTGTTTTATTGACGTTCAGATCCAAATTGTTGTTATTGTGCCATTCAGCCAGGGAATTGACCTCACTCCTATACCCATTCTCATCATCACCACTTATGAGTCCCACCACTGTGGTGTCATCTGCGAATTTGATGATGTGGTTGTTGCTAGCTTTCACAGAGCAGTCATGGGTACGGATTGTGAACAGTAGAGAACTCAGCACACAACTCTGGGGCACTCTGGTGTTGATCCTAATACTCCCTGAAATGCTGTTACCAGCACAGGTCCTTTGTGGTCTTCCAGTCAGGAAATCAGGAATCCAGTTGCACAGCCCTTTATTTATGCCAAGGTTGATAAGCTTTTCTACAAGTTGCATTGGAATCACCATAGTGAACGCTGAACTGAAATTTATGAACAACAGCCTGGCATAGTTGTACTTCTCTTTAAGATGCTCCAATGTGAGGTGAAGTGCCACAAAAATGGCATCAGCAGTTGATCTGACTGCCTGGTACACAAACTGCAGTAGGTCAAAGGATTCAGGTACTACTGTAATCAAATGCCTTTTAACTAGTCTTTTATAGCATTAAATTACATTTGATGTAACGGCCACTGGCCTATAATCATTTAGGCTGGTGGGGTTGACTTTTTTGGACAGAGGGATTATGTTGGTACCTTTGAAGCATGCTGGTACTTTTTCCTGGACAAATGAGATATTGAAGATGTCCATCAGGACTATGCTTAGTTAAAATACACAACCTTTCAATACTTTCCCCATAATGTTATCAGGGCCAGCAGCTTTCCTGGGGTTCACTTTCCTTAGTTAGTGCCTTACATCCACAGCACTGAAGTTGAGTACTGCCTCCTTTTGGTCACTGACAAGCTTTACAGCCACCAGTTTTTTTTTTCTTCAACCTGCCATAAAATGTGTTTAGACTGTCCAGAAATTCAGTGATGTTTATCGTGTTACATTGCTGCAGTCATCACACTTGGGTTATCCTGCTATCAGGCGGTCCCGCAGTCGGCCCGAGTTCCAAAGTCTTGGTCCGGTGTTGGTTGCTGTCGCTTCTTCCCTGACGTCAGTGCAATAGGGGTATAAAAGAGGCAGCCAACGCCATTTTCTTCAGTCTTTCTTGCCGAGCGGTGCCAGAAGCAGAAGCAGTTCGCAAGTGCCGGTCGGCCGACTCCTGAGATTTTCAAATCGAATTTCAGACTGAAGTCTTCAATAAAGCTAAGTACCCCATTGGGGAACCTTTTCTTGCCTCAGACCGATGTCAGGAAAAGTTAATAATTGCATTTCTTGTGGGAAGCAAATACCTCATAAGAATTTTCATTCTTATTGTATCCCTTGCCTAGGCCCAGACCACGACGTCACAGGTTGTCGGTTTTGTGCTAGGTTTAACAAACGAACTATTAAACGTCGGTTTGATTTCGCCCGACATTATTTTGGTAGAAGATTTAATTATACCATGCTGTCAGAGCAACCGACGACCGGGATGCATAAAAAGCACAAAGATAAGGACAGGCAGCCGAGACCCAAACCAGACACAGAGGCCTCTGCTAGGCCAATTGCCGGTTCTCCGGTTTTCAGTGAGGCGCCTACGCAGCCCCTGACGACCGCTGATTTAGAACCCCAGCCTGCATCCGACTCCCAAGCGGAGATTGCAGGGCCTCCAGAGCCTTTATCGTTAGGCTCTTCCGACTCCATGGCCGAAGGTGATTCCGATGCAGTTGAAAGGCCGTCAGTAGCTGAAAGTGTCTTCAGACCGACTACATTTACTATTAAATCCTATGCAAAGCTGAAAACTCCTTTAAAAGTAAGGAAGCCTGTACAGCAGTCTCCAGTACAAGGCCCCATGCCTAAGAAACAAATGCTTAAGATGGCTGAAGACTTAATTACCATCCCCCACTTGACAAAAGGCCTAGAGAGGAGGAGGACTACGCTTTCTCTGACCAGGTTTCCATTTCCTCAGATTCTTCTGAGGAACAGGAATACTCTTTTCCCCATTATGAAGATTCTGATGCTGAAGAGTCTATTCCTTCAGCATCTTCCCCAGAAGACTACTCTTTTGGGGAAACTTTACATACCATGAGGGAACATTTCCACTGGGAAGGCGAGGATTACTCTGATTCTAAGAAAAGGCTCCGAGAGTTCCTCTTACTACCCCAGCACAGACCCCTTGCTATTCCACCTGTGTTAGATGTGGATGATGTTTATTCTGAATCCAGCCTTAACCCAGATTCATTACCTCCTGCACCAGCCAAACCAGGCAGATACTACAGATTCCCTGACTCACATAAATTCCTATATAAAAGCCCTGCTGCTGACCCAGAAACCATTTCCCAGGGTCCCAAAGGGGTTAAGGCCTCTATTGCTAAAAATCCTGTACCGTCTGAAAGGGATTCTAGAGCACTAGACAGATGGGGAAAGAAAGTATATACCTAGCTATGAGGGCCTTAAATTGCCAGTTTCACATGCTGAAATATCAACAATATTTGATGTCTCAATTAAAACAAAAAATGAGCAAACATACAGAGCAGCCTGATTACAAGGAAATGCAAGATTTGTTGCATGCAGCAGAACAAGTGGGAAAACATACTTTGCAATGTGGATTTGATTTATTGGAAGCTTCTTGTAGAGCAGCTGTAACAGGGTCTGTCATTCGTAGGCATGCTTGGTTAAAAGAACAAACTTTACCTGATCATGTTAAAGCAAAGTTATTGGATGCACCCTTACAGCAGGATGTTTTATTTGGTGTGAAAGCAGAAGAGGTTTTAAAGAAAATGGAGGATAAGGCAAAATCTATGCAGACGGTCAAGGATTTTTTACAGGTTCAACCCCCTCGTTTCAGCAGAAATTGGCCAACCAAAAACTGGTTCTTTCCAACTTCTGACAGACCACAGAGGGGCAAGTACAGACGCCCAAGGGGCAGAGGTCAGCCACAAGGCTCTTACAAGCCACGACAATGGGGTGCCACAACCCAGAGAGGAGGAGAAGACAGGTCTCAAACTATCAGAAGACAATCACAATGACTTACCTCTCAGACTGCCAAGCAAATCACTCTTGGCAGCTCCCTTGGGAGGAAAAATAGCACTTTTTGCAGACAATTGGCACATCATCACAAAAGACAAATGGGTCCTAAATATTGTAACTCAAGGATACAGGTTCCACTTTCACACTTTACCAAGGATAAAAGGAATGCCAAACCTGCCATCAAATCAATGGACAGAGGCTCAAAGACAAATTACAGCACTCATGGACATGAGAGCCATTCAACAGGTTCCTGCACAGGAGCAAGGACAAGGATTTTACTCAAGACTCTTTCTGGTTCCCCGAAAGGACAAAGCCTGGAGACCCATTCTGGACCTTTCAACTCTAAACATATGCCTAGAAGTACCCAAATTCAAGATGCTTACACTACAGCAACTTCTTCCCATGCTGGGCAAGAAGGCTTGGCTAGTAACGTTGGACCTCAAGGAGGCATACCTGCATGTCCCTATCAGACAAAATTGCAGAAGATACCTCCAATTTATAGCAGGTACAACTCATTATCAATTCTCTGCACTGCCCTTTGGCTTATCTACTGCACCCAGGGTCTTCATAAAATGCCTGGCACCAGTAATTGCATACTGCAGACAAAGAGGAATCCAAATATATCCATACCTGGATGACTGCCTTATTCAAGCAGAAAGCAAGGACATTCTTTTAAAACATCTGGCGTTTGTAAAAAACCTACTAAATTGCCTAGGGTACACAGCAAACAAAAAGAAGTCAAAACTAGTGCCCTCACAAGACATAATATTCCTGGGTGCCAGCTTAAATACAATGGCCCAGATGGCTTATCTCATGCCAGACAAGCAAGGACAACTGACTCAATACTTCAAAATGATGGCAACAAAGACCCAACTCCCTGCAAGAAAAATTCTGCAGGCCTTGGGATTCATGGCATCTTGCATACTACTAATACCATATGCCAAACTGCATATGAGGAAATTACAATGGTACCTGAAAAGCGTATGGACTCAACACAGCCACAGCTTGGAAACAATAATACCACTCATTCCCTGCCTTCAACAGGAGTTTCTATGGTGGGCTCAGGCATGTCACCTCAACAAGGGTCAGCCTTTCACCTTGCTCACAGCCAGGCAATCAATAACAACAGATGCATCAGATTACGCCTGGGGAGCACACATGGCAGGACAGTGTATTCAGGGCAAATGGTCTGCAGATCAAATGCATCTCCACATCAATCAAAAAGAGATGCTAGCTGTACAAAATGCCCTAACAGCTTTCAAGGACCTCCTACATCCAGGACAACTTCTAATAAAGACGGACAACACCACAGTGATGTGGTACATAAACAAACAAGGGGGCACACATTCCTACCCCCTATGCAGGCAAGCAATGACCTTGTGGAACACAGCACTGACCTACTAAGTTCAACTACAAGCACAATTCCTGCCAGGAAAGAAAAATACATTGGCAGACGAACTAAGCAGAAATATCATGGATCCTCACGAGTGGAAACTAGACCCACAAGTATTCACAATGATAACTCAAAAATGGAGGAGCCCAGACATAGATCTGTTTGCCTCCCCCCAAAACTACCAACTGCGAAAGTTTTGCACAGGGACATACCACACACTAGCTTGGAAAGTGGACGCCCCCTCATTCAGTTGGAAAAAACTAACAGTGTATGCCTTTCCTCCATTTCCTCTTCTGGCAAAGGTGCTGCTAAAAGCCAGATTAGAGAGGCCACAAATGAAACTCATTGCTCCAGACTGGCCACGCCAACACTGGTATCCAATATTAAGGAACATGGCTCAAGGCCCACCATGGATCTTACCTCAAATTCCTCACCTGCTGACTCAGCAAAACAATCAGATTCTACACAGCCAGCTCAAGACTTTAAATCTGGCTGCATGGCAGATTATTTAAACAACCAGTCAACACTTCTCTCTACAGCTGTTATAGATGTCATTCTGGAGGCCAGGAGACCCAGCACCAGGAAAACCTACTCAGACAAATGGAAATAATTCTGCGCCTGGAACCAAGCTAAAGGCCAAAATCCTATTGTCCCAAATATTCCTCAGATTCTGCAATATTTAACTGAGATGTTGCACAAAGGCCTTTCCTTTTCATCTATAAAGATCCACACTTCAGCTATTTCAGCTCATTACAACACGGATCCTCCTATTTTTTCACATCCATTATTAAGACAGTACCTCAGAGGGGCTAAGAACATAAGACCGCCCCGGAGAGCACCAACACCAACTTGGGACCTCAATTTTGTTTTGGAAAAACTTACACTACCGCCCTTCGAGCCAGCTTTTTCAGCCGATTTACAATTTTTATCATGGAAAACTGCCCTACTGCTAGCAATAACTTCAGCACGAAGAGTCTCAGAGCTACAGGCCCTAATGGCAGTGGAGCCTTTCATCATTTTTCATCAAGACAGAGTCTCTTTACGAACTAACCCTTCCTTTATGCCAAAGGTAGTATCCAGTGTGGGTCCAAACCAAACCATTCATTTACCCACCTTTTATCCAAACCCCCAGAATAAAGGGGAAAGGCTCCTACACTCTTTGGACATTCAAAGGCAATTATGTTTCTACTTGGATAAAACTTTTAGTTATGTACTTACCATAACTTTAGATGTATGGGATCCATCTCGCCTGCATTCTGTACTGATGGGTTCGGAGCCAATCCTCGGCTCCAACTCGGCACACTATACTATAGAACGAAGTCTCTTATTGGCTGAGCTATCCCACATCCCAGGATGCACCACCACTGCTTCCCCAGATCTTGTTTGTCCGCACACATGCACTCACACATAGACTGTTGATATAATATTGCCAGGTGTTTCAAGATGAAACAGCTGACCTCGAACCGTCCGGTCTCTTCTGATCTCCAAGGCAGGGGGAAGGACGGTGGGTTATTAGGAATGTAGGCGAGATGGATCCCATACATCTAAAGTTATGGTAAGTACATAATAATGTGATCCTATCTCGCCTACATTCTGTACTGATGGGACAGCGTCCCTAGCATCTGATTCCTGGGTGGGTCACTGGAAAACACTCCTGAGAACTGTGGAACCGAAGGAAGCTCACCCCCGAGATGCCACGTCCAATTTGTAATGAGAAAAAAAGGTGTGAGGAGAAGACCACGTAGCCGCCACACAAATGTCACTAATGGCAAGCTTGGAATGAAAAGCTGCCGAAGTAGCCATAGCCCTGGTAGAATGAGCTTTCACTGTAGCTGTAAGCTCTTTGTTAGAAATGAAGTAAGTATGACTGATCCACTTGGCAATAGTGACTTTCGTGACGGCTTTGCCCAATTTATTGTCCGAAAAGGACACAAACAACTGATCTGTTTTCCGTGTTTGGTGCGTCCTATCCAAATAGAAGCGTAATTGTCTGTGGACATCCAAGGTGTGAAAGATGTATTCCGCTCTGTTTGAGTACTTCGGGAAGAAAACTGGAAGTTCCAGTGATTGTTGCAGACAAAAATTAGAACATACTTTAGGAACGAAGGATGGGTTCGGTCTGAGGGATACTCTATCCTTGTGAAAAACCAGGTATGGTGGTTTGACACATAGGGCTTGAAGTTCCGAAACTCTCCTGGCTGATGTAATTGCAACTAATAAGGCAGTCTTCCAAGAAAGAAATTTTAAGTCACAAGTTGCTGCCGGTTCAAAGGGGGAAGAGGTCAAAGCACCTAACACCACATTAAGGTCCCACGGTGGGGCGGGATGAGATATCGGGGGCCATAGTAGCCCAGCACCTTTCATGAAGGCTTTACACAACTTGTTGCTCATCAAAGGTGGATCTATGCTCTCGTGAAAATTGGAAATAGCCGCCAACTGAACCTTGATGGTAGAGACCGAACAACCTTGATTGAACAGAGACGCTAAAAACTTAAGAACCTCTGACACCGGGGCTGTCATGGGGTCTAATCCCCGGAGTTGGGCCCAAATAGCAAATCTCTTCCATTTGCCGCTATACATTTTCTTAGTAGAAGTCTTGTGGGCCGAGGACAAGATATGTATGACTTCCGGGTCCAAAGCATGGTTCCAGACTATGGTCGGAAGAGGAGGAGCCAAGCTGTTAACTTCAACGAGTGGAGGGACTGATGAAGCTGTCCCGACTGATGGATCAAGAGATCCGGAACTTGGTCCAGGAACCATGGACCGTCCAGTGCATATTTCCGAAGAAAGGCAAACCAGACTTGACAAGGCCAGTATGGGGCAACTAGAATCATTTTGCTCTCCAAGCGAATCGCCTTCTGGATCACCTTCGGACTTCGGCGCCGAAGGGGAAGAGTCTGAGCGGGCAACTCTCATCGGCTCCGAAGACAGTGGAGCCGATGAAGGTGACCCGCCTCTCGAAGCTCTAGCCGTCGGCTCCGAAGCCAGAGGAGTCGAGGCTGGAGGCATCGAGGCAGACCGTTCCGCCCTCGGCTCCGAAGTCCGTGAAGCCGATGGAGAAGCCTGCCGAGATTTCTTTGTAGCCAGTTCCGACGGGCTGGTCGGAGCCGACGATTTCTTTTTCTTAGAAGGTGAAGAGGAAGAAGATAAAGCCTCCTCAAATGAAGGGGTGATAAGCCCTTTTAAAATCAATTTGTTTTTCCTCTCTTGGAGGACACGGGAGGAAAAAGCGTGACAAATGCTGCATGACTCCTGAAGATGCTTAGGGCCTAAACAATAAACGCGCAAAGAGTGATCGTCCGTAATGGACATTTTGTAGCTGCATTTAGAGCATTTTTTGAATCCAGATGGTCTGTGCTCTTTCGACATGTTGACACAGTATCACTACCACAGAAAAACTCTTTGACAAAATTATAGTTCAAAGAAAAAACGTAACTAAGGACAAGACCCCTCTAACAGAAACGAGATTGCTTGACCAAAGAACTAAACTACAATACCACCAAAAGACTCACACTAAGTAGATTTACCACGCGCGAGGGCAAGGCCCCTCTAACTTAAACGGGATCCTTTCCCTCAAACTGAAGCAAATTCACCACAAAAATAACTCAATCTCACAGTCACAACAACAACGATAGCTGTTAAAACAGCTTTTGGGTAATTTGCCAAAAATTCCTGACAGAAATTTTGAAGAAATAAGCACTTAGCTCAGCCAAGTCCGAGACCACGTCTTTGCTGTAGAAGCAGCAAATGAGATCTGGGGAAGCAGTGGTGGTGCATCCTGGGATGTGGGATAGCTCAACCAATAAGATACTTCGTTCTATAGTATAGCGTGCCGAGTCGGAGCCGAGGATCGGCTCCGTACCCATCAGTACAGAATGTAGGCGAGATAGGATCACATTACATCAAAGGCTTTCAGACAATCTGATCAGCTCTTTGTATCCTATGCTGCAGGATCTCAAGGAAAGCCTATATCAAAACAGACCATTTCAAAATGGATAGGACATTGTATCTGTTTCTGCTACACACACCATGGGAAACCTGTACCTGGTAACATTAGGCCTCATTCCACCAGGGCTACTGCAACATCAGCAGCCTTCCTCAGAGGGGTACCAACCAAGGATATTTTGGAAGCTGCAACTTGGAGTTCAGTGCACACCTTCACCAAGCACTACCACTTACCTCTATACTCAAAACCCAGAGTTGGCTTTGCCACTGCAGTTTTGCAGGGCCTACTAGCTTCTCCAAACCCTGTTTAGTACCAACCGCCCAGCCTTAGCTTTGGGATTCAACCCAAGTGTGATGACTGCAGCAGTGTAACACGATGAACATAGTACAGTTTTGTAATTACCATAAATGTAGATGTTCGAGTGTTCACACTGCTGCAGTCCAGGTTACCCTCCCACCATCCCCTCTTCTTACCTGGGTTTTATCTATAGCTCCCTGGTTATACAATCTCTAAGATGTATTTCTATATCATGTATTTGCTTACAGCTGTAGCTATTGTTTTCTACTTATGTAATTTACTTAGGATTATATACTGCCTTCCTATTTGGGGGCACCTGACATCTGGGGCAAGAAAAACTGAAGAAAATGGCATCGGCTGCCTCTTTTATACCCCTGTTGCACTGACCTCAGGGAAGAAGCGACAGCAACCGACGCCGGACCAAGACTTTGGAACTCGGGACGACTGCGGGACCACCTGATGGCAGGATAACCCAAGTGTGAAGACTGCAGCAGTGTGAACACTCGAACATCTACATTTATGGTAGGTACAAAACTGTACTTTATCATCACACTGAGCTGATTTGGTCTTGTAGTCAGTTAGCTGTTGAATACCATGCCACAGCCATCTTGAGTCTTTCGCGTCCTCAAAGCATCTTTTTATCCTCTTTCCATACTCCCTCCTGGCCTCCTTGATACCCTTTTTTAGATCAGCCCTTGCCACACTACGACCCTTCTTATCCTTTGCCCTAAAAGCAGTGTTTCTTACCCTCAACCAGCACATACACCTTGCTGTTTAGCCATGGTTTTTGGTTGGCTCATACTTTAATAGTTTTGATGTTTGTTACATCCTCCACGCATTTGGATATGTAAGCCATAGTTGTCTCCATATATTCATCTATGTTCACCACATTGTTCACCGTGGCTGCCTCCCTGAAACCATCTCAGTTTGTGGTATCAAAGCAGCCCCTGAGAACTTTCCATGGTTTCTTCATGCCAGTCCCTGATTTGTTTCACAGTGGGCTTATCTCTGATCAAGAGAGATTTGTAAGCTGGTATTAGTTTTATGGAGATGTGATCAGAGCCACTCAGGTTTGGTTGTTGTACAGCTCTGTATGCCCCTTTTATGTTAGTGTAAGCCTTGTACACAGTATTTGCTTCCCTTGTGGGAAAATCCAGTAATTGGGTAGCACTTCCCTGAGATATGCTTTGTTAAAGTTACCAGCTATCATAAATGCACAGTCAGAATTCTTGCAGTGCAGCTCACATACAGCATTATTCAATATATTCAGTGCTTCATCGATGTTAGCACTCAGTGGTATATATACAGCTGCTACATTGAGACCATTTAGTTCTCTGGGGACATAAAAGGGTCTGCATTTCAGTATCAGAAATTCCACATTTACAATGTTCATTCACAATGTTACAGTTTTTGCACCAGCTATCATTCACAAAAATGCACACTCCACCTCCCTTAGTCTTTCTCTACAGAGCTAGATTCGTATTAGCACTGAACAAAGTGAAAACATCAAGGCTTACAACACTGTCCACTACTCCTGTTATTTAACCACGCCTCTTCAAGATTATAAGACAGGAAGTTCTCACCTTGTTTGTGTTGTTGAGCTCAAGCCTGGGAAAGTCCATCTTGTTGTCTAATGAGCATACTTTTGCTCATAGCCAGCCTTAAGTATAGGCCAACTAGGCATCTGCCTAGGGCGCCGCTCTAGCAGGGGTGCTTTTGCAGTATTTATTTGGTGTACGTAGACCAGGATGGGGGCACCAGGTGGTGTTGGGGGGGCATCGTGGAGCCCTTTTGCCTAGGGCACCAGTTGACCGAAGGCCGCTCCTGCTTTTACTAACAGAACTGAGGGAAGTGTAGGCCTATGAGAGATTGTTTTCAGTCCGTCAGCAATTCCAGCTTTGTAGCCTCTTTTTCTGGTTCTGTTGCATCTCTTCCTTTTGGGTCCCATCCTGATTGTTCTAGAACCTTCCATTTCCTGATTTAGGTACTTTGAAGCTTGTTTGGTTACGATGCTGAGTTCCAGCAGTTCTGTGAGTGTTGTAGGCCCCAGATGCTCTGTAGTACACAGGAAATCCAGCCAGAACGACAGTACAATCGAATACTTGATTTCCAGAAGTTTCTTTCTGATGCAAGTTACTGTGACATCATTTCAATGGCTGGAAAATGATTTTCTCGTTTTTTTTGTTTTTTGTTTTGTTAGAAAAATAAGACAGATTAAGCAGTGCTGTATCATGTAACAAACAGCAGCCTCTTTGGGTGCCACCATTTTTTTTTGTTCCCAAATGGGGATTATCTGAGCAGTGAGCTGGAAAAATCCGCAGTGGGTCACCTGAACAGTCAGATGATGTTCCTCTTTGGATGGCAGAGATAGGCTGAACACTCACTTCCTGTGACAGCTGGTTTCCCTCTCTGGATATGCTCAGTCAATTAGCTGTAACAGGAAGAGACAGGGAGGGGAGTCTGAGCTTTTGAAATCTGGCCAGTACTAGACAAACTGTGCAGATAACCCTAAAATGCCACTGAGGTAATGAGAATGATGAACATCACCTTTAATGCAGTGCATGATCAGAGAAGGAGAGCGTGAGCACTGATGAAGTTTTGAAAGTTTTTGTCAGATGAGATCCACCTCATGGTGGATAACTCAATTGTCTAGATGAACAGGGGAGACAAGATAGGATACAGTGTTCAGCTCCAAATCTATAGTCTACTGCCATGGAATAGTTTTCTCACACCTATGCAACCTGGGCTGTTTTTTTTCCTTTAAAGAATTTTATGTAAATGCTCAGCAAACAGACCACTATGCATATATATGTATACACACACACACACACACACATATATATATATATATATATATATATATATATACATATATTTATACACACACACACACACACATATATATATATATATATATATATATATATATATATATAGACAGACATACATATATGTATATATGTGTGTGTGTTCTTCCTCCAAAAAGCAAGACAAACTTGCTACTTGTCTCGTGGCAGGATCTTTTTCCTCGTACCTGTAGTGCCAGAAATCTCTGTCTGCTATAACTTAACAGGAGAGAAGCCCCATTAACAAAATTTAATCATAGAAAGGGAAACATATATATTTTTTAAAATCAGCAGAAAGCTGAATGAAATAAATATAACTCTTGAAAAGGGTTACATGAAGTGAGCAGGGCTAGTAAAATGCCAACAGTAAGACCTAGAGCGAAGAAGTTAAAGTGTGGAGAAATTTCAACTAAATAATTTATTTATTATTTACTTTACATTTGTTAACCGGGTATGTCCAATCGAGCTGTGTAGGCCTTTTTCAGTGGAGGCCCGGGGAGAAAAGCTCCATAAAATAGTCAGTTACACATTATACAAACCCATTAATAAAAGGACAATAGTTAGTTAAACAATTATACAATCTATTAGTAAAAATATGATACAAGGTAGGTATTAATAACAAGTATATAACATAGGTTTACAATACACTGTACAGAAATTGAAAACGAGAGAAACATTTACAGTTATGTGTTCAAGGAGAATAAGAAATGCAGTCTATGGATGTGAGATAAGTGTTAGGGAGACCAGACATCTAATATTATATGAGAGGATAATAGCTTAAAAAGGGACCAAAAAACTGGAAAGCTGATACAAAAAACAAAGTATCTGAAGGTAAAGACATCTAGTCAATGTTTTAGAGAAAAAAATACCTTATGAAAGTTCGAAAATGGGGTCATTTTTGAGTGCACCTTGCTGTTGCATGGTAAAAGATATAAGGAGACAAGGACTACTGCACAGTATTATGGTGCTGGGAATGACTAACAAAGGCATTATTAGTTTTACTGTTACACAGGATATATATCCTCATACCAGACCTCAAGATACCTCTTTGTTTTTGGTGACAAAATAGTACTCTTTCATAAAATGTATTCTTTCCCCATTTTTTTATGTTTTCTGGGAGTGGATCTGAGGTGAAACACTACTGGTCATTCAAATCAGAGTCCTGTTCAAAAGGGAATTCATTCTGTCTCACATAGAATTCTTCTTCCCCTAAGGAAGAGTTGAGGGAGGAATGTGTTTTCCTTTTGTTAAGTGAAATTTTTTACAGCAGCTGAAGAAAATCTGGGAAACGTGTAGGATTTGGGCAGCTCCTCCCATGTATTAAGAAGTATAACTAAGGGGGTTGGAAGGGTGAAGGACTAGGCCTAATTATCTCCTGTATAATTAGAAGTTATGTAATTATCATAACTTGGCATCGGTGTTGTCCATTTTCATTATTCCATTCCACGGTAGTACAGCAGTAGCATTGTTACCTCACAGCAAGAGGTTCTCCCGTTCGATTCTCGGCTTGGCTTGGGAGTGCCTTCTGTGTGGAGTCTGCATGTCCTCCCTGCAGTTGGGTAGCATTTGAAAGACATGCGTGCGTAAATGGGCGTGCCTTCGTAGAAGGTTGGGTGTCGAGCTGGCACCTCGGCATTTCGTAAAAATATACTGCCAATCATTAGCAGACAGGAGTTCTGCTGTGGCGACCCCTTACAGGGAAAAAGCCGAAAGACAAACAACAACTCACTAATGGGCCTAGGATCTGATCCTCAGATCCTACTTAGCCGCATTACCCAAGACTCTGCCTCCGAAGCTCGAGCTTCTTCTTCTACTCATAATGCACTACTCCATTCCCACCTCCTCAGACTGAGTTTGATGCCCTAATGCCCACTGTGTTATAGCAACAGGACAAACACAAGGAAAAACATGGGCTCAAACCAGGAACATGAGGGTTTCAAAAACATCCAAAGATCTGCCAATGAGTGACATGGTCGGGGGATGGCTGGGACGGAAGGTGAGGAAGAATGAAAATGCAACTAAAAATTGTATAATAGGAAACCAACTCAAAAACAAAACATACACTGGAGCCAGAATGAAAATGGTCAACACAGATACTAAGTTATGGTAAGTACATAACCTCTAAATTTGATATTGTCCTTTTCATTCTTCCTCACTAATGGGTCAGAGTCCCCAGCTACTTAACTCATTGGAGGCCCTCAAGGAAGGCCATGCTGCAGCACTATTGAACCAAAAGAAGATCTGCTTCTGGAAACAGTGTCTAACTTGTAACGCATAACAAAGGTATGAGGTTTGGACCAAGTGGCTGCAAGGCAGATGTTGTCAATGAAGGCTCTTGAAGAAAAGGCATATGAAGTAGACATAGATCTAGTGGAGTGAGCTCTAGGAGGACGAGGAAGTTCCAAACCTTTTTGAGAAAAAAAATCAGCGAAATACAATCAGTGATCTATTTGGCTTGAGTAATTTTGGAAACTGCTTGACCCAAGCGTTTGGTGAAACGACAATAAATAACTGATCAGACTTCCTGTACTGTTTTGTTCTGTGAAGATAAAAATGTAATTGTCTATGAACATCAAGCAAGTGCAGCATATGTTCACCATTATTAGTAAAATATGGAAAGAAAACTGGTAACTGAATGGACTAGTTAATGTTAGTTTCAGTAGATACTTTAAGCAGAAAAGAAGGGTTGGTTTGAAGAGACACTATCCTTGTGGAAAATGATGTAAGGAGGTCTGGTTGATAAGGCCTAGAGCTCAGAAATACTTTTTGATGACGTGATAGCCGCCAAAAATATCATCTTCCAAGAAAGAGACTTCATGCCACATTTGTCTGCCAGTTCAAGGGGTTTCTGAGTTAACCCTTGAAAAACTGTTGTCAAATCCCAAGGAGGAGAGGGATCCTTCATTGGAAGTCTAAGAAGGAAAATTCCCTTCATGAATGCTTTACATACTCTGGAAGATGTCAAAGAGAAGGATTTGTTTCCAGAAAGGAAGTTGGAAATGGCTGCCAATTGAAGTTTAACAGTTGAAAAACTAGCCCCTTCCTTAAAAAGTGCAGCAAGAAAAAGAAGAATGGTCGAAGTTGGTGCTGAAAAGGGGTTAATATTCTACTTGGAAGTCCATATAGAGAATCTTTTTCATTTGCTTCTGTAGACTTTATTGGTAGGGGCCTTCTGAGAGGCCAGGATAATGTCATAAACAAGGGAAACAAGCTTGGATCGACTTACTATCACTGGAAGAGGAGAAACCATGTGGTCAGTTTTAGGACATAGAGATTGGGATATTGAATTTCTGGTGGGTGAGATAGGAGATCCAGAGTGGGCTCCAGTATCCGTGGAGGATATTTCAAGTGAGACCAAAGGAAGGGGAACCACACCTGTCAAAGCCAAAAGGGGGCAATGAGGACGACTGAGGGCTTCAGCCTGCTTGCTTTCTGTAAAAACTTTGGGATAAGCAGAAGGGGGGTAAGCACAGAGGAAAATGGGGGTGCAGTACTGAATCAGAGCATCCCTCAGTGACTCCCCTGCAGGGGCCATCAGAGAGAAGTACTTGCTGCACTTTTTCTTGACTAGAGAGGCAAACAGGTCACAGCAAGGCTGACCCCAGTGGCTGTAAATCGTATTCGCTACTGTTTGACTGATGGACCACTTATGAGGAATCAGAATGGACCTGCTGAGTCTGTTTGCTAGTGCACTGATTTTCCCTGGTAAGTGTGTTGCAGTAAGAAAGCAGTCTGAAGAGAATGCTCCTTCCCAGACCCTCATGGCCTCTCTGCACAATGAGTAAGAACGGGTTTCTCCTTGTTTGTTGATGTACCAGACTACTGAACGGAACTTACTCCCACTTCTTTTTAGTGCCAGAGAAAACAGGGGACCTGAGGCCAATTTTGGATCTAAGCAGTTTGAATCTGTATGTAAAGAAGTCAAAGTTCCAAATGGTTATAGTTCAGTCCATCCTGCCTAGGGCAGCTGGATGTACACTATAGATCTCCAGGATGCATACTATCACATTGAAATAGACAGGCACTCCAGGAGACACCTGTGCTCTAGCCTGGGTGCCAGTCACTAATAACTCAGTGCGCTGCCTTTTGAACTCACCACAGCCTCCTGGGTGTTCACCAAATGCATGGCAGTCGTGGCAGCTCACTTGAGACTCAAGGGATTCCAAGTGTTTCCTCTATCTCAACATTTGGCTCTTCACTGCCCCAGCCAGGCATCAACTTCTTCAGGCCAGGGATTACCTGCTTCAGCTCTCTGACTCCCTAGGCATTACAATAAACATTGCCAAATCAAAGCTGATGCCTGTACATACTCTGGAATTTATTGGAACCCAACTGGATACTACTACTCCTCAAGTGGCATCAATATCTCTTCATCATATTACATCACTGAGAAATCAAGTTCAGGACATACTGTATCATCCGTCTCCTTCAGCAAAACTAGTGTTGCAAGCTCTTGGGTCAATGTCAGCCACCATTCTTCTAGTTCCTTTGATAAGATTCTTTATGCAAATCCTTCAATGGACACTGGAGGTTCAGTGGCCCATTCTTTATCAGCCTGTGTCATTGCCCATAAAACTTACTCCAATTTGCAAACGTCATGTTCGCTGGTGGATCCAGTCAGACGACCTCTTTCTGGGCAGACCATTCTCTCTTCCTCTCCCAATAACCACAATGAACACAGATGCTTCCCAGCTGAGGTGGTGGAGGCATTCATGGGAAGGATGGTCCACGGCACGTGGTTCCAATGGACAGAGAAGCTTTGTTCTGTTACCTCCTCCTTGGTGGCTGCAGCCACAACTATGGAATAAACTGGGATGCCCTTGCTCCAGTAAGATATGTCTGACGGGGGAACTAAGAATTTATCCTGGCATTTGGGGATGGGCTCAACATTGTCTAGTTCCTTCCAAGCCTGGTGAGAAACAAGGTCAAGTCAATAAGTTTATCCATGGGGGAGGGGGGTGGTTGGTGGCACCCAAGACATAGATGAGCCAGCCCTGAAAGGCTCCAAGAACATCTATTCCTCAGGAGAATGATTTTGGGAGGACAAGCCACCTTTCCGCTTAATGATTTCTAGGATGTCCCCAAGGGAGACTTTATTTATTTATTTTACATTTGTTTATCGGGAGAGTCCGACTGGGCATAAAACCCTTTTTCAGCGGAGGCCCTGGGAGAAAATCTCCATTGTTAGTAAAATATTTTGTTAGTAGAAAGAAAATTGTTTAATACAATAAAGAAATAAATAGAAACAGACATTCATAATGGTAAAAAGACTAGAACAGAATAAATTGGTCAAGTGGGAGACAAGACCAATAATCTTATATAACTGCTTCTAGACGACAGTTCTTACAGTAGTAGCAGTGTAAGTGACATTGTGTACAATAAGAGTGCAATTACGATACTTAGTCCTATATGCAGGTAGCATAGCAAACTGAAGACTTAAAATATGATAGATATTAACAGTAAGAAGGGAAAAAAAAACATAAGGTAGTCATATCATTTAAATTCAATGCTCATTACATATACAATTAAAATTTAAAAATCAGCCAGTTCCATGGTTTTGGCTACCTATGCCCAGTGAGGGGGGGCTTGGGGGCGATCCTTCCCCCTCATTAAAATTGGTGTCCTCTGTGAGAGACTCCATAAGGGAGTCTATCTGCTTCCTCTTCCAAGTTTTCTTTCAAGGTACCTCTTCTGCAGGGTGTTCAGGAGAGATATCAGAAAAAAGGGGGATTCCCTCTGGGAAACGTGTGCAGGCTTACCTGAGCTGGCAGACCACGAGGAGCAGTAACGTTAGGCTAAGAGCTCGGACTCGATGAGGGGCGAGGGACAAGATCCGAGATAAAACACGATGGTTCTCTATGCAGAGAGAAAGCCCTTTCCACAACCTGAAAGGTTGACAGACCCAAGAAAACCTCTCCCCCCTCCTAGAGGAGCCGATGCAGCCAAAAAAGGAAGGTCGGGGCAAACCCCGAATCTGAGCCCTCTAGACTGAATCGGACCTGAGCTGTCCAGGGCCAAGGTGTTGAGGGGAATAGAAAGATCCAACAAAGCAAAACCCAAACCTACTCCCTTGGACCTAGCATCGACCTCTCAGATCTGAGACTTACCCTGATCCAAAGGCGTTGGAGCATGGCTTGTCAGGGTGACAGTTGGGAAACAAGGAAGGGAGTTTCCTCGGGTCCGACTCCAACCCTCTCGGATAGCTAGGATCCTGGACCTCCAAAACCACAGGTCGGATCAGAAAAGAAGACAATATTGGTTGGGGAGATGTGCTCACAGATCCTGGGGGGACGAGGGCGACACACAGAGCTGACAGGAACCCCATCTGGATCTGAGCCCTAAAATAAGCTCCGCATCATTCTGTCTGTGTTGGTCTCAGACAAGCTCCTTGCAGACCTAGATGACATTGTAGACACCGGTCTATAGTGCTTAGTCAGCATTTGGAACAGCTTGGAAGGGAAAGCCAGAGATGGGTCTATATTATATTAGCGAACGCTTGAAATTGCGAATGCTATATAACCGACCCAAACACTACGAAAATACAAAATGTCGAACACATGGATCAGCGATATTTTTCCAGGGAAATAAATCTCTGAACCGTAAAAAAAAAAAACAAACAAAAAAAAAAAACAACAAAAAAGAAACAAAAAAACACTAAATAAAGTGGGGGGCTTCACCACCCACATCCCCCCTATTTAAATATACCAACTCCGAGATCTCACCAAAGTGGAGGACATGGCAAAGTCCCAAAAAAGGCCCAGTAATTTTTTTTCCCTAGGAAAAAAAAAATCGCTGTTCCATACTTTTGGCATTTTGCCATTGCGCGTAAACATGTTCGACAAACCAGCGTTCGCAACTTTAAGCATTCGCTTAAATAATAGGAACCCCCAGAGACACTGGTTTTAGCACAAATTCTGGTGTATGTACTCTGCTCGACAGATCTGATGGATGGGGGTCAGAGACAGAGGTGGATTGTATAGGAGATCCAGTAGTAGAAGTTGAGCCAGTCAGATCCGAGGGTTGCTGTGGATTTGAGTTCTGCCCGAGAGGCCTTCAATCTGAGGGGGTCGGATCCAAGACTTGTTGAAGCTTTTTGGAAGGCTCTGAGGAAGTCTTTGGGTATTTGGGATGATGCCTATTCCTCAGCTCCGATACCACTGAAGCTGGTTTTGAGGAGTTTGAGTTACAGCTGGAAGAAATCTTTTAAGGATCAACTTGTTTCTGCGATTAGGGAGGGCCCTTGGATTAATGGTAGCGTAAAGTGCATGAATTATCCAAGTGGGCCACTCCCAGACAACAGATGCACTTCTTGTGGGCATCAGAATTGGGAATCGTGCAGTTAAAACCCATAGGTTTTTCTGATGTATATTTCTCAGACACAGCAGGCAGAAGAAGACAGTAAACCCTGGAAAAAAGGAAGGGTTTCAACAACTTTAAAATTTAACCAGGAGGTTAATAGAATACACTATAAACTTGCGTATAGAAAAACTACAACTTTTTTTTGTAAAGCAGAAACTAGAAAGAACAGTAAAGTACCAATCAAGAACTAGTAGTAGTAGTAGTATGATAGAAAAAGGGTACAGTACATGTATAGCACCCTACCACCTATGAACAGTTGAGAGAGGAGAAAGAGAAAATCTAAGTTTTAAGATAATTATAAGGCAAAAGTACCAGACTATATAGAATAATTCACCAAAAAGACACTCTTACTTCAGCAATGGGATCTTCCATCATGTGTCTATGACAGCAAATGAGATCTGAGGAGTTGGGGTTGGAGTAGAGCATTATGGGAAGAGGGAGGAACTCGAGCTTTGGATAGGAAGTCTTGGGTATGCAGCCAAGTTGGGTCGTAGACCCACTAGTGAGGAAGAAAGAAAAGCACAACATCAGATCTTAGAAATATTTCTCCATAAAATGGTAATCCCGTTTTGGTGCCTAGACCTTCCTCAGTAAATACACTGGCCCATGCAGTGAAGAAGGACTTCTTTGTGAGGTTACTAGCAATGGATCATCAGTCACAATAACTAGAGCTAGATTCTTGTGGTATTCTACTGAAGAAGGCCTTCCTGGTGAAGTTATTGGCAACTGGGCATCTATGACTCTGTAGCTGAAACCATTCTAAAACTCACTGCTTCCTTTGGATATAAAGTCTCTCTAAGGACATACATTGGGGAACAGGTCTTAGGCTTTTTCTCCTTCAGAAATAGTGACAGAGCTGGCTCTTTACCTTTTGACAGTCTGTATATTCCCTGGGGATCATGTTATTTAACTGATGACCCTTTTAGTGAATGGTTTTCTATAACATCAATTAAATCAAATGACATCTTAAATAAATGCTATGCTTTTTTAATGTGTTGGATGGAAACTGTCATTTGAGTTATGTGACAATGGAATTTCAGTATTGTATTTCATGTTTTACTTGTGTTGCATTTTCTGCAGCTGCTTTTGAAGTACTACTTTAATTTCAATTAAACTGTGCTGTCTCATTGAGTAATACAGTTTCAGTTGTTTAGTTTCAATGATGTGACATTCATTGTACTGGACTTCAGTGCTGTCACATGAATCCTCTTCCCTGTAATGAAATCCTTTAGAGGCCTGATTCCATTATAACCACTGGGGAATGAAACCCTTTTAGTTTTTTTAATTTCCATCCTTATCCTTAAGTTTGATTTCTCTGTATTTAGAAGAAATGTCTGAAATACAGGTTTCTTACTTCTTTTTAGGTTCTTTATCGTTACTTGATTTTGCCCTCAGACTTAGTTCATGTGGTGGTGCTGCGGTAGCGTTGTTGCCTCACAATAAGATGCTGTCCGGTTCGATTCTTAGCTAGAGTGTCTTCTGCATGGAGACATGCGTGAATGGGCGTACCTTCGTTGAAGGTTGTGCGTCAGGGCTGGTAACTCGGCATGTAAAAATCAACTACCAATCATTAGCGGACTGGAGTTCTGCTGTGGCGACCCCTAACCGGGAAAAGCTGAAAGACACAACCACAACCACAACCACAACAACTTAGTTTTTTTATTTTCCATTTTATGAAGTGTTTTTTTTAATTTAAAAATGTTTTCATTGCTTCTACACGTACAACTTTTGGCTCTAGTAGATTTCGTACAGAGTGTTTCACATGGGTGAGAGTTATATACATGGTATGCCATGCACAGGGCTAGTACTCAAGGAAATACAAACAAATATTTAAACTTGACTCATGAAAAGAGTGCACTAAAGATGGACCCAGCCACAGCAAGGCTGCTTAGGGTATTCAGAACTTATGCAAACAAGCAGAGATGTATAGATAACACTATTAATGCAATTTGGAGTTATCAGTACTGAAGACAAACATAGATGCAACTTTCTAGAAAAGGGCATTATGTCCTCCAGCCAGTATGTCAGTGTAATGCTAGTCAAATTCAAGACAGTCCCCAAAATGATTCAGAGACAAGATCTCTCACAAACGCGTTTATATTACGCTGTCGAAAACTCAAACTGTCGACAGCATAATAATCGACATGAAAATGTTGAAACCTCAGAACATCAAACACACACACACACAAAAAAAAAAAAAAACAAACAAAAAAATCACCCAAACACAACACAAATTGCCCCTGCACCCCAAGCTACTTAAATATACCAACTCCGAGATCGGACTACATTGCAGTAAACAGAAATCTCCCCTTACGGAGATTTCCATTTACATGCGCGCTGACTTTCACTTTCGACATTTTGGTGCCGACAATATCAGCTTCGATATTGTCGGCCTTCGACAGGGTGAAGTAGACCTCTCACAAACACACACACAGATAAAACCACTAGTGTACATGTATAGCTCTGCTGAGTTTGTGGCCAAACATAGTAACAAACAGTAGCATATATGCATACCTGGTCATAGACCATATAAGACTGCAGTAAAACTAAACAAAATTATTTATTTAACTTGCTGCTGCTGTTACTGCTGGGAAAAATAAGTTATTTACTCACCATAAAGTTCCATCTGAGTAGCTGTACTTCATTTGTCTTCAACCTGTGGGCCTATGGATCTGAATCGGATCCGACACGGACGCATCATTAGCATCTGATCTGAGCTCCAAGCTCTTCCCCTTACCCATAATGCCCTCGTCTCCTTCATCCCTTTAGATCGAGTTTGCTGCTCAACAAAACATAAGCCCGAACCAACAAGACCTTACCACTACTGGCACACCCAAAATTCCTGAGACAAGCATAACAAGGGACACCTCTGGAATGTTCATCTCCCATATACAAAGCCAGGACAATAGTGACAAGGTCGGAGGAAGGAGGGGGGATGGTTACAGACAAATGAAGTACAACTACTCAGATGGAACGTTATGGTGAGTAAATAACTTCTTTATCTGAAGTAGTTGACTCCATTTGGTCTTCAACCTGTGGGATAGAGTCCCCAGCTACTAACACCTGGGTGGCCCTCATGGAAGGATATTTTGGAGTACCGCAGAGGCAAAGGATGCCCTACTCCTGGATACAATGTCTAATTTATAATGTGCAATGATGGTATGAGATGAGGACCAAGTAGCTGCAGAACAAATATCATCTGGCAAAACCATGGACCAAAAAGCAGTTGAAGTGGTCATAGACCTGGTGGAATGTGTTTTAACCTGACCCAGAGAGGAAAGTCCTTTGTCAAAATATGCTCGAATAACACATTGGGAAATCCAAAGAGCAATAGTCACCTTAGAAATTGGCTTCCCTAAGAAGGGCCTTGAATAAGAGACAAACAACTAATCAGATTTACAAAAGGGTTTTGTCCTGTGTAAGTAAAATCTCAATTGTCTGTGTACATCCAACAGATGTAATTTGTACTCATCCCTGTTTTGGAAGTTAGGAAAGTAGACAAGAAGATTAATAGTTTGATTAACATTAGCATCTGATGCCACTTTGGGGAGAAAGGAAGGAAGAGTGTGCAGGGAAACCCTGTCCTTGTGAAAAATCATGTAAGGAACTTTGAAGGACAATGCTTGAAGCTCCAACACCCTCCTAGCAGATGTACTAGCCACCAAAAAAGCAGTCTTCCAAGATAGATACTGCAAATATACTGAAACTGCGGGCTCAAAGGGAGGGGAGACTAGAGCCTGAAGAACAAAAGTGAGGTCCCATGGAGGAGTAGGATCCTTCACTGGGGGTCTTAAAAGAAATAAGAAGTTATGTCTTACCATAACGTTCCATGTGAATTGTTCATCTCGCCTTTGTTCTTACACACGGGTCCGGAGTCGATCCTCGGCTCCGAGTCGGCCGCATCACTAGCTCCGCATCTTCGAGAAAGCTCGAGGCACAGTAATATCCCATGATCCTCAGGTGCTAACCCTCAGATCTAGTTTGCTATACCAGAAGAATCCCTTTTAGAACTGTGTCTAGAACACTTATAAACAGATACTACACAGTGTTTGGAACCTTACTGTCAAATAGAGGAGAAAAGATGCCATTACTAATGTACAATAATATGCTAACCATATCTATAAAAGGCTGAAAAGGAATTCAGTTGAAACCGTTCTCCAAGACCGCAGGACGGGGGATGGAGGGGGGGAATGTAAGAACAAAGGCGAGATGAACAATTCACATGGAACGTTCTGGTACGACATAACTTCTTAATGTGAAATTATTCAATCTCGCCGTTTGTTCTTACACACGGGTAGCGTCCCTAGCTCCTTTTTCCCGGGTGACTCAAGGGAGAACATTCCTGAGTACAGTGGAACCAAACGTCGCCCTGTCCCTGGAGCTTTTGTCTAGCTTATAGTGGGCGATAAAGGTATGTGGTTTTGCCCAAGTTGCCGCTGCACAAATGGTATCTAAAGGCAAACGAGCGGTATGGGCTGAAGAAGCAGCGATCGCCCTTGTAGAATGAGCTCTGGGTTTGAAAGGGAGTTGCTGTTTCGATTCAGCATATACAAACTTTATGCAATCTGAGAGTCATTTGGATAAGGTAACCTTCGTTACTGCCTGTCCTTTTCTTTGGTCAGCATAAGAGACAAATAGTTGATCTGACTTTCTTTACTCTTTTGTCCTATGTAAGTAAAATCTTAGTTGCCTGTGAACGTCCAACTTGTGCAACGTGTATTCTAACTTATTGGAATGATTTTTAAAGAAGGTAGGTAGTTTGATAGATTGATTGATGTTCTGAATCGAACAAACCTTCGGAAGGAAGGACGGATTGGTGCGCAAGGTTACTCTATCTGGATGAAAAATCATGTACGGGGGTCGGATAGATAAAGCCTGTAGCTCTGAAACTCTCCTGGCGGAAGTGATGGCAACCAGAAAAAGTGCTTTCCACGACAGGAATTTTAACAAAGTTGTGGCTGCTGGTTCAAAAGGGGGCAACATGAGTTGTGACAGCATGAGATTAAGATTCCAAGGTGCTATTGGATTACGAAAGGGGGGACGGAGGTGAAAGGTACCTTTCATGAAGGCTTTACAAAGTCTGTGGGACATAAGAGAACCATTTTCACGGCCAATATGAAAACTGGATATAGCCGCCAGTTGAACCCTTATAGTGGATGTTGATGCTCCTTCTTGAAAAAGTGCGGTAAGAAAATCTAGTATCTTGTGTACTGGAGCCCCAAATGGATCTATACCTTGTTTGGAGGCCCAGTGCGCAAAACAGTTCCATTTGCTGTTGTACAATTTCCTTGTAGATGGTTTGTGAGAAGATACAATAATTTGCTGTACTGCAGGGGATAGTAACTCCGACCTGGCTAAAATGGGAAGCGGAACAGCCAAGCTGTCAGTTTGAGGGACTTGAGAAAGGTGTGAGGAACTCCCGACGAATGCGTCAACAGGTCTGGCTCCGGGTCCAGCATCCATGGTTCCTCCACTTGATGAGATTGAAGGAAGGGAAACCAGATTTGTTGAGGCCAGAATGGGGCTATTAGTATTATGGTCCTGTCTAGATGTTTGGCTTTCTGCAAAAACCTGGGAATTAGTGGAACAGGAGGAAAGCCATACAGGAGACCCGGGGGCCAATCGTATACCAGTGCGTCCCTGGGGACACCCCTGGAGGGGGTAACAGGGCAAAGTAGCTTCTGCATTTGGCATTCAATGGGGATGCAAACAGGTCACAGCAAGGCTGGCCCCATCTGCGGAAGATCTCTTCCACCACTTGAGGTTTGAGGGACCACTCGTGAGGGAACAGGATGGCTCTGCTCAGCCTGTCCGCGATTACGTTGGAAGTCCCTGGGATGTGCGTTGCTATCAGAAAGCGTCAAGTGGACTTTGCCCATTGCCAAATTCTGAGGGCCTCTCTGCATAACGGGTAAGATCTGGTTCCCCCTTGCTTGTTTATGTACCAGACCACTGACATGTTGTCTATCTGAACTGTCACTGTTCCCTGAGGTAAGGACTTGTGAAAGTGTTGCAACGCTAGAAACACTGCCCTCAGCTCTAGAACATTGATGTGCAGACTGTACTCCAAGTTGGACCATTGACCTTGGACTGTTTGTCCCTGAAAGAATCCCCCCCACCCTATCAGGGAAGTGTCCGTGTTTAGAGTTGCTATCGGACTGGGTAATACAAACGGTCGTCCTAGTGTTAGCTCTTGACTGTGTATCCACCACAAGAGATCCTTCTTGCAAGAATTCGTGATCAAGATTTTGTGAGACAGTGGAAGTTGTAGATACGACCACTGGGCGAATAGCATCCATTGAAGAGTCCTCATGTGCATCCTGCCTAAAGGAACTACAATAAGGGAGGCTGCCAACAAGACTAGCACTCTTAATATTTGTCGTGCAGGGACTCTCTTGCTGTGAAGAAGGAGCGAAATTTGCTGCGTGAGGTCTGATACTCTTGGTGGGGGGAGAGTAACTTGAGCCAGGGAAGTGTCCAGCTGTGCTCCTATAAATAATATACTCTGTGACGGCGATAAGACAGATTTTCCAAAATTCACCGTTATGCCTAGTGAAGAGCAAAGACTGATAGTGTAGTCCCTGGCTTGTAGAAGACGATACTCGGTGGTGGCGGATAGGAGCCAGTCGTCTAGATAAGGAAACACCTGGAATCCCTTTCATCTCAAGTGAGACGCTACTACTGCCATGCATTTGGTGAACACCCTGGGGGCTGAGGTGAGACCAAAGGGCAGAGCACGAAACTGGAAATGACTGGCTCCCAGCCGGAAGCGCAGGTGATCTCTGGATGCCCTGGCCATCTTGATATGGTAGTATGCGTCTTTGAGATCTATAGAGCACATCCAGTCACCCTTCTGCAGAAAAGGGAGGATTGACTGAAGCGTGACCATCCGGAACTTTTCCTTTTTCACAAAGGTATTCAACTTGCTGAGGTCTAAAATTGGCCTCCAGTCCCCTGTTTTCTTTGGAACTAAAAAGAACCTTGAGTAAGTTCCGGATCCTACTTGGTCCACCGGGACTGGTTGGATGACTCTGTTTTCGAGCAACCTTCCTATCTCTATGGTTGCTTGGTCTCACAGACTGGGTGGAACGTCTGGGAGTTTTTTGAAGTTGGGTGGCATTTTTATGAAGGGAATGTTGTAGCCTCTGGTAACTATGCTTTTTACCCAGGAATCTGATGTAAGATTTAGCCAGGCCTCTGGGTATAAAGCCAAGCGATCCCCGACTGCCACCAGAGTAGGACAGCCGGGCCTGCACTCAGGAGTGCTGGAAGGGCTTTCCAGAGAAAGTCTCTCTGTCGCCCTGATTTTGCGGACCCCCACTGCCGGCTGGGCGGCGTCTTCCGTTTCTTCCCCCTCCTCTGCCTCTGGAGGGGGCGTCACTTCCGGTGTGCTGAAAAGATCCCTGAGTCTTTCGGAACCACATTTTTCCTCCTCATTGCCCTTTAGGGTAGGGTCTAGATGGGACGGAAAGACAGACCCCTACGGCAGACAGGGTCTTCCCTTCTTGTTCACACCTCGTGAGAGTCTCCTTTACTTTGGGCCCAAACAAGGAGGCACCATCAAAGGGGGTGTTGGCAAAGGAAGACTTAAAGGCTTCCGCAAAGGAGCATAAGCGCAACCAGGATTGCCTTCTCAGGGCGATCGCTGAAGCTGCCGCTCTACTCGATCCTTCGGCTGCATATGAAATCAGCCTCATGGGCGAGTTGACTATGGAATTTAGGGTGTTAAGTTGCGCTGTCACTTTCTTGGCGACAGCAGCATCTGTGTGTCCCAGGAGAGTATCTCCCAGTTCCTTAAAAAGATCTCTCTGTAAACGCGTGAAATGCGTAAGGTAGTTGAGCGATCAGATGGAAAAAGTCGCCGAACTAGATATGCGCTTCCCATATCTGTCCATTGTCCTAGAATCCTTATTAGGAGGATGGACAGAGGAAGATGATTCAGACATCTCTTTCTTAGTGGCTGCTGCCACCACCATAGTATCTATGGGAACTCCTTTTGTAAGATAAGATTTATCTTGGGGGGGCCATCATGTATTTATTTGGTTTACGAGGGACTGGTTCCACTGTGTTTCCCAAGCCCTCTGAGCTATTAGATCCATGAGATCGTCAAAGGGTGGAGTCACCCAGGAGGTAGAAGGCTGAGTCCCAAATGCCTTCAGTAAGACCGATTCATCCACAGAAGGGGTAAGGTTTTGCCAGTCCCCCCTTTGTTTCAGGATTTCCAAAATGTCTGCAAACGAGACATCCTCAGAGGTGGACCGTGGGGACCCTTCTGTTTCATCTAAATCAGTATCAGATGTGAGAGATTCCTGATGGGAATCTATGTGCCTCCTCTTGCACAGTCGTTTCCTCGGAACATCCTCAGCGGGAGCTTCTAGGGATGCATCTGAGGAACCAGAGTCGCCCTGTGGGGACCTCTGAGGCATTGGGTCTCGACGCTTGGTAGGAACCGAAGGCACAGAAGCAGAACGCGGACCCTTTGGGGAAGGGGACGAAGATACTGATGAAGTATGTGTCTGATCAGACAAGACCTTGCTCATGATGCCAAAGGCACCGGAGCCCCGACCCGAAGATCCGACCCGATCCGAAGAAGGAGGTCGTTTCTCCGGAATCGGAACCACGGGCTCCAACACCGAGGACGGATCCAAACTAATCTGAGCCGAGGCACCGAGGGGAAGAGTCGGAACCGATATCTCGGTTCGACTATCCCCCCGGAACCCAGGAAAGATCTTCGGCTCCGAGACTCTCCGTCTGGTTCCGAAGGAGTCGAGGTCAACGGAGCCGATAGCACTACTGGAGGCTTCGGCACCGAGGGCTCTACAATCATCGGTTCTTCGACTCCTAACTCCGATGACTCGACGGGTCTCAGAGGAGAAAGTGTTGAGGGAACTGGAATAGCTTCGAGTTTCGAAACCAGCTGGGACGAAACCTCGATTAATTTGGACAAAGCCGAGTTCTCCATAAGCTTCTGTACCACTCGGTCCACATCGGAGTTGGAAAGGGGCCTCGAAGAACGGGTCGAAGGGATCGAAGCCGTCACCGAGCGAAGGATAGCAGACGGTGGTACCTCTGATACCGGCTCCAAGACCTGAGCCTCATGCAGAGATAAACTCTCGACACCCAGCACCGAAGTCATAGGAGCCGGTGTCCGAATCTGAAAAGAGGTGCTCGGAGCCGATGACTTGGGCTCCGACACTCTTGAAGACTTCGACCCCTTCGAAGACTTAGAAACCTGTTCAGCCTTGTCCAGGGCCTCCTGAAACTCGGGTTTAAGCAACCCTCTGTCAACCAACTTCCTGCGTCTTTCCAGCATGACCCTCCCACTAAAGGGATGCCAAATGGAACAGTCTTCCTGCAAGTGGAGAGGGCCAAGACAGTAGACGCAGGATGAGTGGTTGTCAGTAATGGACATCTTCTGTCCGCACTGACACCTTTTGAAACCAGATTTGGTCTTTTCTGACATTTTTAAACAAAGGGAAAAATCCAAGAAAAAAACACAGCACACTTAAGAAAAAAATCCCTATATAATACAATTTAAATGTAATATATATATAAAATGTAAAACACACACAGCACACTATGATATATATATATATATATATATATATATATATATATATATATATATATATATATATATATATATATATATATAGATATATATATATATATCTAGAATAGAAAAAGTTAAAGGCAAAAAACTTTTATTTTTTAATTTTTTTTTTTTAAATACTGTCAATCCTGACAGAAAAAGCCCGAAGGCCTTCACTAAGAATTTTAAAGTAACTAAACTAACTAAACTAGTCTAAACAACAACTATATTATAATACTTATCAACCACTATAAAGAATGAGTATAAATCTGTATAAAGAGAAGTATATAACAAGAAAAATAGAAAAAATTTTACTGGCCCGAGCCTCTCAATGCGATCTGCTTCTAGCGGCAAACTAGATCTGAGGGTTAGTACCTGAGGATCATGGGATATTACTGTGCCTCGAACTTTCTCAAAGATGCGGAGCTAGTGATGCGGCCGACTCGGAGCCGAGGATCGGCTCCGGACCCGTGTGTAAGAACAAACGGCGAGATTGAACAATTTCACATGGTACCTTTAAGGAAGGTCTTGCAAAGTTTAGAAGAGGCTAAGGAAGACATGTTCTCCCCCACATGAAAATTAGAAATGGCAGCCTGTTGTACTTTAATGGTAGAAGAACTAGCACCTTGTCGAAAGATTCCCGCCAAAAAATCTAATACTGCTGAGACAGATGCCGTAAAATTATCCAAGTCTCACTGACAGGCCCATATGGAGAAACATTTCCACTTGCTACGATATATTTTTCTGGTGGAAGATTTGTGAGCCGCCACCAAAATGGTCTTAACCAGAGAGGATAAACCGGGAGTCCTAATAATCAATGGAACTCGAGCAGCCAAGCGGTGAGTTTCAGACTGTCCAGATCTGGGTGAGGAATCCCTGAGGGATGTGAAATGAGGTCCGGAACCGGATCCAAGATCCATGGTGGAACTACTAGATGAGACCAAAGAGAGGGGAACCAGACTTGACAAGGCTAGAATGGGGCAATGTGGATTACTGTATTTCCCAGCCTGTGAGCTTTCTGTAGAAACTTTGGGATGAGAGGTAACGGAGGGTAGGAATAAAGAAGACTGGGAGGCCAAGCATGTACCAGAGCATCTCTGGGGACTTCCATCGAGGGGGGTTCAGAGCGAAAAACTCACTGCATTTCGCATTGGAAGGAGATGCGAAGAGATCGTGGCAAGGCCCACCCCACTTGTGAAAGAGCTCTTTCTCTACTGAAGGATTCAAAGACCACTCATAAGGCATCAGAATAATCCTGCTGAGCTTGTCTGTTAGAATGTTGGACCGTCCCGGAATGTGCATTGCCACCAGAAAACGGCCAGTGGAAATCGCTCATTCCTACACTCTCATGGCTTCTCGACAAAGGGGATAAGATCTGGTTCCTCCTTGTTTGTTGATATACCAGACTACTAACATGCTGTCCGTCTGGATCGCAATGATCTCTAGAGGAAGATGGGCATGGAGAGCTTGCAATGCTAGAAGCACTGCCCTCATATCCAGGCCGTTGATATGCAAACTGGTCTCGGAGAGGGGGACCATGTGCCTTGGACCGTCCTTCCCTAGCAATGCCCCCCCACCCTAGCTGGGAGGTGTCTGTGGTCACTGTGGTTTTGGGAAGGGCTGGAAGGAAAGGGCGTCCCCTGACAAGATCCGGAGAAAGAATCCACTACTGAAGAGAGTCCCTGCAAATCTGAGAGATACGGACTGGATGGGATAGAGGACAATCTAGTAGATACCATTGGATTGCTAGTGTCCACTGAAGGATTCGCATGTGTAGCCGAGCAAGGGGTAGAAGAGTGATTGTAGCTGCCCTGGACCCCAGTGCCCAGAGAACTGTCTCTGCTATAGGAAGATGAACTTGGAGGATGTCGGAGACGTGAACCTTTAGGTTGCGTACCCTTTCTGGGGTGAGGTAAACTTTCAATTGTATAGTATCCAGCTGAGCACCAATGAATTCCAAAACCTGAACAGGGAACAATGAAGACTTGCTGATATTGATGGTGATGCTCAAGCTGTTTGTTAATAATAGGACGTAGTCCCTGGCTTGTCAGAGTAGATGCTCGGTGGGGGCAGCAAAGAGACAATCCTCCATGTAAGGGAAGACCTGTATTCCTTGAAGCCTCAGATGAGCTGCTACAACTGCCATCACTTTGGTGAACACCCTGGGGGCTATGTTGAGACCAAATGGGAGGGCTTGGAACTGATAATGATTGGCTTCCAGACAGAAGTGGAGAAACCTGCAGGAGTGTCTGTCCATCTTGATATGATAGTATGCGTCCTGGAGGTCAATCGAGCACATCAAATCTTTCTTCTGTAGGTAGGGCAGGATAGATTGAAGAGTGACCATCCGGAATTTCTTCTTGGCTACTGACAGGTTCAAGGTGGATAGATCCAGGATGGGTCTTAGGTCCCCCGTTTTCTTTGGCACTAAAAAGAACCAGGAATAAATGCCCAATCCAGATTGGTCTAGGGAGATGGGTTGGATGACTCATTTTCTGAGCAGCTTGTTGATTTCTAGAGTTGCTGCCTCCCTTTGCGCGGGTGGAAATTCTGGAAGGAGTTTTGGTGGGAGAGGTGGTTTGGTGAACAGGATAAAATAACCTCTGGATATAACTTGCAACACCCAGCGTTCTGATGTTACGGACTCCCATGCCGCTGGATGTAGTGAAAGGTGACCCCTGACTGCCACCAGAAACAAGCAGTTGGGCAGCCCCTCAGGGCTGCTGCATGGGTCTGTCCGAGAAAGGTTCTCGAGACCCAGAATTTCTCGGACTCCCTCTGCCTCTTGGACGGCATCTGTCATAACCCCCACTGCCTCTAAGGGAAGGTGAGTCCTGAGTGTCCCAGGAGAACTGAGACTTTCAGAACCACATATTCCTCGTCCCTCGCTGATTCCTAGAGAATGATCTTTGAGGGGCAGAGAAGCGGAACCCGACGGCAGACAGTGTCTTCCCGTTCTTTTCACTCTGGACCAATGTGTCACGAACTGTTTTCCCAAACAGGGAAGGACCATCATAAGGAGCATTTGCAAATGACGCTTTGAAGGGTTCCGTGAATTGACACAGATGGAGCCAGGTGTGATGCCACATGGCAACGGTGGAACCGTCTGCCCTAGTGGCTCCCTCCGTAGCATGGAAGAGAAGATGCATGGACGTGTTAGCTACTGCTTTGAGAGTGGCCATCTATGCGGAGATCACCTTCTTGCCCTCTGCCAACACGGGGTCTAGGGGTGACTCAGCGACCTCCTTGACAAGGTCTCGCTACAGTTGAATGACATGTGCCATGTAGTTAAGTGCCCTTATAATAAAAGTTACTGAAGCATACACCCGCTTCCTGAGACGGTTCATGGTCTTCAACTCCCGGTTAGGAGGATGGACTGTAGAGCTCTCCTGTGCAAACTCTTTTTTTCTTAGCAGCAGCCACCACCATAGCATCCACAGGGTACCCCTTGCTCCAACTAGGTCTGTCTTGTGGGGGGGCTGAGAACTTTATCTGGGCGCCTAGGGATGGGCTCCATGGTATCCGGTTCCTTCTGCGCCCGAGATGTCATGAGGTCCACAAGCGGATCCATGGGAGGGGACACCCAGGAAGTAGATGGGCCTATGCCAAATGCCTCTAGGAACACTGACCCAGAGGTCAGTTTTTGGGCAGTCCACCCCTCCCTCCCAGCGAAGGAGTTTGATGATGTCTCTAAAGGAGACATCCTAGAGGGGGGAGTGATCGAGGGGAGCCTTCCCCTTCCTCCAAGTCGGTGTCTTCAGTGAGGGACTCTGGAGAGGAGTCCAAGTGCCTCCTTTTGCACGTCCGTTTGCAGGGAACCTCCTCAGTGGGACTGTCTGTGGGAGAACTCGCAAACATCTTGTTGCTCCCATGTGAGGGCCTCCTGAGGCAAAACCTGCACAGGTTGTCCCTGAGATGTTAGGAAGGTTGGGGCTGTACCCAAAACAGAGGGAGTCGGGGTGGAGTCCGAAGATGAGATGGTATGGGGCCTCAATGAACTCGAGAGAACCCTCTCCCCCATCAAGTAAAAAGCACCAGTGGAGGAAATAAAGCCCAGTCCTTTCTTTAAAGTCCAATTTAATATCGAAAAGCACGACAAGTCACTCCAGCAAAACAAAAGACCAACAAATACGAACTTCAAGGCACATTAACGCTATGTCTCCACACTTGCGTTTTCGTTTGATACACTTCCTCAGATGTGAATGAATACTCATTACAAATACACCTCACTTTATATACATGCACTAATTAAACAATTTAATTTGCTCTGCTTTAATTAATAGCCATTAATGACCTCATTACTTATCAGTTACAACATTTTAAAAATACATAACCATTCATCCATTTTTCTATAAAAAACTTACATTTTAATAACATTAATAAAATAAATAAAATATGCTCATCCACATATTTTATTATTTAATCCTTCTATATTATTAAATATTAAATGTCAAAAAATAAAAAGCTACTTTTAAAATCCATTGAAAAATGCATTTAAAATGTATTGTATTATAGCACCATCTAGTGATAAAAAGAAATATTTTATTCTAAAAAATGCTTGATGAAACCTTCAGCTGTTTGGAACTTTTATATTTTAAAAACCCTCCTTTTCCAAATGTTAAAAATTACCTATATTACCAGGAATAGCTTATTGCATTGCAAACATTACCAACAAATAAGTGGAAAGCTTTACATTTTCATTCATAATTTTGCTGCCCTCATCTTTAACACTGGGGCCAAAGACACTGTATTGTTCAAACCAGGTGGGTTATAGGACTCTAAATGGAGTTGCCGTAACAACTCCTTATATTCTATAGTGTCCTCCCAAGGTCCCCCTCTAACATCTTCATTTACAACCTCTAACACAAAAAAGGAGAAAACTGCCTCCACACATTCCATTTTATGTCTGAAAAGGGCATTATTAATACAATTAGTTTTTATGTCATAATTATGCTCATATATTCTGTTTTTTAACCTCCTTTCCGATTTACCGACATAAAATGCTTCACATTTTCTACACAAACTCAAATAAACTATACCACTGGTTTGACAGTTTGCATAGTGGCTGCTTTGAATCAATATGTCCCTACTACTGATATACACTGTGTCCTTGGCACATATAAAGGAACATTGAGAGCAACTTCCACATTTAAATGTGCCAACTCTCCCTTTCTTTGTTCTATCCCCCTTTACTTTGACCTCAAAAAAATTCTTAAGGTTTTTACCTTTCCTATAAGTACATTTTAAAGGGTGTTTGAACAAACAATTCAGGTCCGAAATTTCACCAAATTTTTGCCATTCACTTTCTAACAAGTTTCTAATTATACTTGCCTCACCACTGAAATCCAAAACAAAGTTGTTATAACCCTCAAATTGGTCATTTTTGTTCTTAACCTTCTGCTCTTCATCTTTTCCTAAAATAGGCTGATATTTATTCCCCCTTCCTTTAACAACCTCATCTTCTATTTCCTTAATTAACCTATCAGGGTAGCCTCTATCTAAAAACATTTTACGTAATCTTCCACATTCCTCTTCAAAATCCATCTCTCTAGAGGTCATTCTGCTACCCCTGACATATTGTCCCTTAATTATACCCTTCTTATGGTGGTGGGGATGGGCATATGCTAGAAATGAATTAGAATAACTTTCCTTTCTAAACACCGTTGAATAAAAATCCCCCTCTCCTTTTCCCACAAAAATGTCCAAGTATTTTAAACTTTCTTTGCTCTTTGAATAGGTGAAGGAGAGAAAGTTTGTGGTTCTAGATATATAATCAATAAAGGATATACATTCTGCGTCAGAACCGACCCATAAAAGACAGATATCGTCTAGGAATCGCTTATACAGCTTCCAACAAACCTTGAATTGAGAATTTAAAATATATTTGTGTTCCCAGGCTGCCAAAATAATATTTGCGTATATGGGTGCACAACAGGCACCCATAGCCACTCCCTTGATCTGCTTAAAAAACTCTTCTTCATAATGCAAGTAATTGCTATTCAGGACCAAATCCATTAAAGTCAGAATCAAACAAAATTCATTATGGGAAAATTTTCCATAATTAATCAAGGCCTCCTCAAACCACTCTAAGCCTTCCTTGTAGGGGATGGACGAAAAAAGGTCTACTATGTCCAATGTAATAAAAGTTATATTTTCTTCAAAAAGTTCCTTCTTTAGATTCCGCAGTAAGTCCCAGGAGTCCTTTACTATACCTACCCCCTCATTCAATACTTCTTTTAATTTATTGTCTAACCATTTAGCTATAGGGGCTGTCACAGACCCTTCTGATGACACTATTGGTCTCATAGATGGGTTTATAACATTCTTATGAACCTTCGGTACACCAAATATATTAGGAACTTTGGGTTTTTCCACATACAAAAATCTGTATGTGTTCACATCTATTGACCCCTCTAATAATAGATCATTCAATGCAACAAACACCTTTTTGTTGCCGATATTAATTTCATTTAAAGAGGATCTCGTGTAGCGCTCTTCATTTTCTAACACCTCTAACATTTTAGCTTCATAGTATACTTGATCCATAATAATGGTTCCCCCTCCTTTATCCGGTTTGAGTATTCTTATTGAGGGGTCTCGAGATAATTGTTGTAATAAATCATTTTCATCCTTGGTTATATTGGGTCCCACCCAGTTTTTGGATAATTCCTTCCTAATTTTTTTCTCCATCATTACTTCGAAGTTTTTTAATTGCTGGTTTAAACGTGGATTAAAAATACTTCTTTTCTTTAAGGCACTCATACTAGTGCTGCTCTCATTTTGTCCTTGAAACATAAGATCTAGGTTTTTCTTTCTTATGAACAATTTTAAATCTATCAACACTTTACTAAGGTCAGCCTTTCTATTTGGAACAAATTTCAAACCCTTAGTAAATAATTGAAAGAAAACCTCAGTAATTTCCAAACCACTATAATTATAAATACTGTAGTCATTTAATTTCCATACCACACCTTCGTTTGTTATGCGTTTCCCCAAGGGTTCACTTGGGGGAAATAGGCTGATATTTATCCCCCCTTCCTTTAACAACCTCATCTTCTATTTCCTTAATTAACCTATCAGGGTAGCCTCTATCTAAAAACATTTTACGCAATCTTCCACATTCCTCTTCAAAATCCATCTCTCTAGAGGTCATTCTGCTACCCCTGACATATTGTCCCTTAATTATACCCTTCTTATGGTGGTGGGGATGGGCATATGCTAGAAATGAATTAGAATAACTTTCCTTTCTAAACACCATTGAATAAAAATCCCCCTCTCCTTTTCCCACAAAAATGTCCAAGTATTTTAAACTTTCTTTGCTCTTTGAATAGGTGAAGGAGAGAAAGTTTGTGGTTCTAGATATATAATCAATAAAGGATATACATTCTGCGTCAGAACCGACCCATAAAAGACAGATATCGTCTAGGAATCGCTTATACAGCTTCCAACAAACCTTGAATTGAGAATTTAAAATATATTTGTGTTCCCAGGCTGCCAAAATAATATTTGCGTATATGGGTGCACAACAGGCACCCATAGCCACTCCCTTGATCTGCTTAAAAAACTCTTCTTCATAATGCAAGTAATTGCTATTCAGGACCAAATCCATTAAAGTCAGAATCAAACAAAATTCATTATGGGAAAATTTTCCATAATTAATCAAGGCCTCCTCAAACCACTCTAAGCCTTCCTTGTAGGGGATGGACGAAAAAAGGTCTACTATGTCCAATGTAATAAAAGTTATATTTTCTTCAAAAAGTTCCTTCTTTAGATTCCGCAGTAAGTCCCAGGAGTCCTTTACTATACCTACCCCCTCATTCAATACTTCTTTTAATTTATTGTCTAACCATTTAGCTATAGGGGCTGTCACAGACCCTTCTGATGACACTATTGGTCTCATAGATGGGTTTATAACATTCTTATGAACCTTCGGTACACCAAATATATTAGGAACTTTGGGTTTTTCCACATACAAAAATCTGTATGTGTTCACATCTATTGACCCCTCTAATAATAGATCATTCAATGCAACAAACACCTTTTTGTTGCCGATATTAATTTCATTTAAAGAGGATCTCGTGTAGCGCTCTTCATTTTCTAACACCTCTAACATTTTAGCTTCATAGTATACTTGATCCATAATAATGGTTCCCCCTCCTTTATCCGGTTTGAGTATTCTTATTGAGGGGTCTCGAGATAATTGTTGTAATAAATCATTTTCATCCTTGGTTATATTGGGTCCCACCCAGTTTTTGGATAATTCCTTCCTAATTTTTTTCTCCATCATTACTTCGAAGTTTTTTAATTGCTGGTTTAAAGGTGGATTAAAAATACTTCTTTTCTTTAAGGTACTCATACTAGTGCTGCTCTCATTTTGTCCTTGAAACATAAGATCTAGGTTTTTCTTTCTTATGAACAATTTTAAATCTATCAACACTTTACTAAGGTCAGTCTTTCTATTTGGAACAAATTTCAAACCCTTAGTAAATAATTGAACGAAAACCTCAGTAATTTCCAAACCACTATAATTATAAATACTGGAGTCATTTAATTTCCATACCACACCTTCGTTTGTTATGCGTTTCCCCAAGGGTTCACAACCATCACCCTTCTTGCCGTACCTTACCATTGTTTGTAGGCCCTGTTCCTGTACTGATACTGTTATTTCCGCCCCCCCCCCCTTTCCTGGTAGTTTTTTTGAAAATTCTTCTGGTAATTGTTTCTAATTCTCTCAGACCTCCTTAGTTCTGGAAACTCCTGACCATCACTAATTTCCCCATTGTCCATCCTTTCATCAAAATTTACCTCCTCATTCATGTTGTCCTGATTATAAGCAATGTTGTAATTTTGGGGAAAAACATCCCTGGGTTTTGGATAGTTTGTTTTTTCTTTATATTCCAAAATATCCCTATCCAATTTCCTACATTTTCTCTCATATACATTACACATACTTTTCTCGAAACTTTTCAGTGTTGTCTGATATTTAATCTGGTTTTCCTCCACAGAAAAAAGTAGGTCTTTAGTAATACATGCATTCACCTCATCTATTCTTTTACTCAGACCCTCCATTTCCCTTATATTTTCCTTAATAATTGCTTTCAAAATCTCTAAACCACACTTATCAAAAATATTTAACAGTTCCTGGTGAAATTCACTTCCTACCCTAACCTTGTTAGGGTAGTTGCATACCCTTAATCCTTTAGGCACAATGTTTAAATTTATACACTCATTCAGGTATGCATTCTCCAGCTCCAAACTTTTAAATCTAAACAACATTTCATCAAATAACTTCATGTTATGTTTAAATGTTAGATTTACTTCTTTAACATTCACTTTTTGTGCATTTTTCACATTAAAACAGTATCAAACAGTCAAACAGTCAAAAGCCAAAGGGGAGCAGCCATCCTGAGAAACTACCAATGGAGCCATTCCTCTTGGATCTGATGGAGTAGCTGGAGCCGAGACTATGGGAGCCAAGATGCCAAGGGGGAGACTGCGCTCCAACAATCTCAGTCGACAGAACCCCCTCGGATCTAATGCCAAGGCTACGGCCCCGAGAGCTTGCCCAGTCAGATCACACATACTCAAGGCAGTGGCTGGTGTCGCGGTACAAGGTACCATCGGTGCTGACCCTCCCGACCCCGAGAGTCCTAGGATCCAAAGACTCCAAAACCGAAGGTTGGATCGGAGAAGTAAATGCAGGGGTGAAAAGGGTCTGTGAGCTCCCCGCTTCGGAGGGAGAGGGGGCCGGCAAGACTCCCATCTGGATTTGGGTGCAGATGAACTTCCACATCACCCTGTCCATCTCTGCCTCGCTCAGGCTACAGGTTGACTGGGAGGAAGCCACCAACACCGACCAGGACAGCCAATGAGTGGACATCCTTAGAGGGGACTGCGACACCTCCGGCTCAGGGGAAAACCTGGGAGAATGCAGCCAGGGCCTGGTGGGAATTTCAGACTTAGATGGAGGTCCCACCAGAGCTGAAAGGTCCAGAGACCGTTTGCACAGTCTCCCCTTTCTTTGATGCCTGTCCCCTTCCCAAGACATCATGGAGGGAGTTTGAGTCCCAGAAGTCTTGGGGAGGAGAAGAGGTGGGAGTGGTGGAAGAACAGCCCGAAGCCAGGGTTGCGGGAACAGCCGTCGCCGATGAGGGAAGCAAGCTCTTTAAAATAATCTTAGCCTTCCTGTCCTTAAGGGCCCGCAGGTTGAAGCCCGTACAAATGGAGCGGGAGGTAAACAAATGGGCTGCGCCCAAGCAAACTACACACAGAGTGTGGCCATCGGCTGGAGAGAGCTTATGGCCACACTCTGTGCATACAGAAGCACACAAACGTACTCACTCATAAGAAAAGGGAGTGGGAAAGCAAAGGGGAACTACAACAACTACTATATGTTTTTTTTTTTTTGCTATCCGACATATCAATGCTAGTAGGAGAGGCTGGTAAAAAGAAAAGTAGAGAAACAAAGAACACTTAACCCTGAAAAACTTAAATTACTCACCTAGAAAATGCTCGGAGCTGTAGACCATGATACTTAGCTGTATAGTGGCAAATGAGATCTGAAGGGAGGAAGGAGAGATAGGGCATTATGGGTAAGGGGAGGAGCTTGGAGCTCAGATCAGATGCTAGTGATGCAGCCATGTCAGATCCGATTTGGATCCATAGACCTACAGGTTGAAGACCAAATGAAGTCAACTACTTCAGATCAGTTGTGCCATAGCTGATCCAATAAGTAATAAGTAAGTGTCAGCATTCTTCATGTAGGAAAGATCAAAGTGGCCTTGAAATGTAGTTCATAGGTTCAAATTTAAGTACTACACAATCAGTTTCCAGACTATTATAAGCCCAGCCAAAAAGAACAAAATATTCAAAAGTTATCTCTAGCCTCCAGGAAGGCATGACAAGAGAGACAGGTGAGAATTTCAGGCTGCTCATCCAATTATTTAGGTTTATCTTGAAGGTGGTAAGGGTGTTACTCTGCTTGACATTTATTGAGAGTTTGTTTCAGAGCTGAGGGATACGTTGGGATATGAATCTATCACACCAATCTGCCTTATTTATCTTCTGATGAAGGTTTAGCTCCTTTAACAGAGTATTTGAGGCATCATTAGTTTTGTGAAGGAATGGAAGGTCAAGGGTAGGATCTTTCATGGCTCGAAAAGTTAAGCACAGATCTCCATGGAGGAGTCTGTAAAAAACGAGTACAGAGAAAGGGCTGAGAATCTCTCCTGATAACGAAGATTTTTGAGGCCACTGATCTTTTTATTTATGAATCTCTGAAGTCTATGTAACATGTTTAGATAAACAGATGCCAAAAGGTATATTTTAAGGTATATTATATTCAATAATGTTTGTCTGATAAGATACAAGTAAATGGGACTTAAGACTTATTTGGATCTAGTGGAGATGCCTTTGGAAATTAAGATGAGCCAGATAAAAGGCTTTCTAAACTACTGTGGAGACATGATGGTCAAAAGATAAGGAATTATCAACAAGAGTACCTAAGTCCTTTACAATATTGTCTGATTTGAGGAACACGTCACCTTTATGGTAAGAGAAAGTGTTTGTTTGCCTAAATGAACTATGCTATATTTTCTTAATTTAATTTGAGACCATTGTCCTTGCACCAACTGTTAACATGATGTAAAGCATGTTCGAGCAACTTTGAATTAGGTGAAGATAAATAGTAACACCCAATTTACAGACATCTGCAAACTTAGTTAACCATAGACGAAGAGTGCTGACGTGAAGGTCTGAGAAAGAAATGCCAAACAGGATAGGTCCAAAAACTGCTCCCTGTGGCACACCACAGGTAACTTTCAGAAGTGGCACTTGTGACTCAAACCACATGGGCTCTGTCAGACAGCCAGTTAGCTATCCACCACACAGTATAAGGATTTATATTCATATTTACAAGTCTAGCAATAATGCCTGCATGAGGAATAGTGTCAACAGTATTGGCCAGGTCTGGATATGCTCTATGCATATCCACTGCTTCAATTACTTTTCAAAGAAATTAACCAATCAAGCATATAACACCTTTTTATATACTTTCATTTCACACCCATGCTAACTTATGGCATCTAGAACTTTTTATGGTGTCTGGCTTCTTTAACTAAGTGACTTGTCAGCTAATAATAGGCAGTATTAGAAAGGTCAAGGAGTTATTAACACAATGACACTAAGATTTTCAGTCCAGGATGTACTGCTGTAGAGAAATTAATCTTTGTTTGCCACTTACTATTCATATTTTCATTTTTATGCTCATATTTTCATAACTGAGACACCTATATTTTACTGAGGTGTATGGTGTGAGACACCAATGTAGTATACAGGGCAATTCACTGAAAATGCTGGAAACTTTGCTAGTTGTTTGTTAGTAATTATGAAAGTAAGCAATATTTCCATATATACCTAATACTTTAAAAAGCAAATGACATTAAGTGAAACCTTAGATGTTGAAGAAAACTCTTTGATATTTGCACTGTGGGTTGCATATCTTGAAAGATATACGAAAGTTGCGTACTTCCCATAACAACAGATCCATGTTATCTGATTTCTGTCTGGTTCAATGAATTGTTTGTTGGATCCGACTTTGACACCATCTCTGAAACTTTATGGATCCAAGGCTTTGACTCCCCCACTACCCATAATTCCCCTGCACTCTGCCATTATACCTGAAAGCGAGTTTGGCCTTACTAGATATAAATTTGGAGGAATAATGATCTTTTTTAAAGGGTTCTTCATAAAAAAAACCTATTATTAGGGGATCACAGTCTTGTAGGACTGTACACAGATAGGATCCATATGAGCTCCACTGGTCACCAAAAGTCGACAAGAGATGTGTATTTGGAAGGGGGTGGAAGGTTGAATCGGATGAAAATCAGACAACGCGGATCTATCATTATGGAAAGTACATAACTTTTATATCCGATGTTGTCTGTTTTTATCCAATTCAATGTACTGGACAGAGTCCAAGCTGTTTTTACCTGGATGGTATCAAGGAAGGACATTCCTGAGAATGATAGAACCAAAGGTGGAATGTGATCTAGACAATACATCCAATTTATGAGACACAAAGGTGTGAAATGTTGACCAAGTTGTAGCAGCACAAATGTCAGCAATGGAAAGTCTTTTCATGAAGGCTGCAGAAGTAGCTGTTACTCTTGTGGAATGAGCTCTGGGTTTCGTCTGTAGAGGTAAGCCCTTTTTGTGTATACAAAGGAAATATAATCTAATAACCATCTTGAAAGAGTAACCTTAGAAACTGATTTGCCCAGTTTAGGTTTCAAATATACAATGAACAACTGCTAAGACTTCCTGAGTGTTTCATTCTACGGAGATAAAATCTGAGTTGACGATGAACATCCAACATATGAAGAGTATATTCACCCTTGTTGGAGACACTGGGTAAAAAAAGAAATTATGTACACAACATAACATTCCATCTGTGTTGTCCATTTTCATTCTTCCTCAACAAGTGGGTTCAGATCTGACTCAACCACTTTTTTACAGCTCGTAAATACTGAACTCTCAAGCTCTGGCCGTACCCACAATGCCCTAGTCCCCTACCATATCTCAGATCCTGTTTGCTGATCTTTTATTTACTAGAAATTTAGGAACAATCATAACATGAGAAACCAATATCTGGAGCTCAAAGGCAGGAATTAGAAGTTATGTACTCACCATAATGTTCCATCTGAGTAGGTGTATTCATTTGTCTGCAACCTGTGGGTTATGGATCCGATATCGGATCCAAACCGGCATGGTTTTCCAGCTATGGATCCGAGCTCTCAGCTCTTCCCCTCACCCATAATGCCCTGCTCTCCCTACATGACCTCAGATTGAGTTTGCCAACAATAGAAATACCCTAAAAAGGGTAACACATAATATGCAGGAAACTGACAAGGCCAGGGGGATAGGCGGGCGGGATGGTTGCAGACAAATGAATACACCTACTCAGATGGAACGTTATGGTGAGTACATAACTTCTAAATCTGAAGTAGGAGATTCATTTGTCTGCAACTTGTGGGACAGAGTCCCCAGCTACCTGAATCTTGGGCGGCCATCATGGAAGGATATTCCGGAGCACCGCAGAGCCAAAGGATGCTCTACCTCTAGATGTAATATCCAACATGTAGTGGGAAATAAAGGTATGAGATGAAGCCCAAGTGGCTGCTGAACAAATATCATCCAGAGGAATCCTAGCTTTAAAGGCCGCTGAAGTAGAAACTGACCAGGTTGAATGGGCATGTACTCCCTCCGGTGCGGGCCTTCCAGAAGCTTGATAAGCCAATAAGATGCACTGCGAAATCCAGCGTGATAAGGGGACTGTGGAAATTGGTTTACCCAAATTGAATTTAGCATAGGAAATAAACAACTGGTCGGATTGCCTATGACCAGCTGTCCTGTTCAGATAAAATCTAAGTTGCCTGTGAACATCTAAGGAATGTAGCTTGTATTCACCTTTGTTTTGATATTTAGGAAAGAAAACAGGGAGGTTAATGGATTGATTAATATTTGCTTCAGAAGCTACCTTAGGAAGAAAGGACGGGTTGGTCCTGAGGTATACACGGTCCGGATGAAAGACCAAGTAAGGAGGCTTGACGGATAAGGCTTGAAGTTCTGAAACTCTCTTGGCCGAGGTAATGGCTACTAAAAAGGCCGTCTTGAAAGATAAAATTTCAGATTTACCGCAGCCGCAGGTTGGAACGGGGAGCGGTGAAGGCCTGAAGGACCAAAGAAAGGTCCCAAGGAGGAACCACTTGCTTTACAGGGGTCTGAGGAAAAAGTACCTTTAGGAAAATCTTACACAATTTGGCAGACATCAGTGGACTGGAGTCTTGACCAATATGATAGTGAGAAATTGCCGCAAGTTGCACTTTGACCGTGGAACTGCTGGCGCCATCATTAAAAAGAGTGGTTAGAAAGTCAAGCACCAGAGGAAGGGGAACTGTGAAGGGGTCTAGACCTTGCCGCTCCGCCCAAATGGAGAATCGTTTCCACTTACTGCGGTAAACTTTCCTGGTAGATGGTTTATGAGCCGCCACCAGGATGGCCTTAACTGGAGACGAAATACCGGGAGTCCTGATCAGGAGTGGAACTGGAGCAGCCAAGCAGTCAGCTTCAGGTTGTTCAGATTCGGGGTTGAAAGATGGGATGGGTGAGATATCAGATCCGGAATGGGATCTAGAATCCAAGGAGGATTCACTGAGTGAGACCTTAGGAAAGGGAACCAGATCTGTCGAGGCCAGAATGGGGCAATGAGAATCATTCTGCACCCCAACCGAGAGGCTTTCTGAAGAACTTGGAGCATCAGAGGCAAAGGAGGGTAAGCATAAAGAAGACCGGGGGGCCAAGCATGCACCAGAGCGTCTCTTGGGGTATCTCTGGGAGGAGGTATTAGAGCAAAAAAACTGTCGCACTTGGTGTTTGAGGGAGATGCAAAAAGATCGCAACAAGGAGTTCCCCACCGTGCGAAAATGTGTTTCGCTACCTGAGCATTGAGAGACCACTCGTAAGGGGAGAGAATGGTGCGACTGAGTTTGTTCGCAAGGATGTTGGACCGACCCGGAATATGCTTTGCGATGAGAAAGCGGTTGGTGGAGATTGCCCATTCCCACACTCTCATGGCTTCTCGACAAAGAGGGTAAGACCTGGTTCCTCCCTGTTTGTTGATATACCAGACGACAGACATGTTGTCCGACTGAATCGCAATAGTTCCCAAGGGAAGAAAGGCCTGTAGTGCTTGCAACGCTAAGAGCACTGCTCTCATCTCTAGAACGTTGATATGCAGTAAGGTCTCTGAATCGTTCCACGTGCCTTGGACCATCCGCCTGCAAATGCCCCCACCCGAGGCGGGAGGCGTCTGTGGTCACCGTGGCGAGAGGGGGAGAAGCACAAAAGGGGCGGCCTCCGTGGAGATCTGGAGAGTGGAGCCACCACAGGAGGGACCGCTTGCAAGCCTTGCTGATCGCAATGGGATGATGCATAGGAAGAGCAAGATAAGACCACTGAACTAGGAGTGTCCATTGAAGGACGCGCATATTGAACCTGGCGAGAGGAAGAAGAGCTATCGCTGCTGCCATGGACCCTAGAGCCCTCAGGACCAACTCTGCCGGAACTGAGCTGGAGTGGAGAATGGCCCGCACCTGGAGCTGCAGATTCTGAATTCTGTCTGCAGTGAGGAAGGCTCTTAACCCTCGTGTCTAACCTGGCACCTATAAAATCTATGAACTGCGTAGGGGCTAGGTTGGATTTTTCTGTATTTATTGTGATGCCCAGACGGGGAGCTAGATGGAGAAAGGAATCTCGTGCCAATAACAGTAGATGCCTTGTTGGAGCGGTGAGAAGCCAGTCGTCCAGGTAAGGCAAGACCTGCACCCCCTGAAGCCTCAGGTGGGCCGCTACCACTGCTAATACCTTGGTGAACACCCTGGGGGCTGTGGTGAGACCAAAGGGAAGGACCCGGAATTGGTAGTGACTGGCTCCCAGCCGGAAGCGGAGAAACCTCCTGGAGCGCCTGTCCATTAGTATATGGTAGTACGCATCCTTGAGGTCTATAGAGCACATCCAGTGATTTTCTCCCAGAAGGGGGAGAATAGACTGTAATGTAACCATTCGGAACTTCTCCTTGGGAACTGCCAGGTTCAAGAGTGAAAGGTCTAATATTGGTCTTAGATCCCCCGTCTTTTTTGGCACTAAAAAGAACCTGGAGTAGAACCCTGATCCGATCTGGTCTGGGGGGACGGGCTGGATGGCTCTTTTCTTTAGCAGATGGCCAATTTCTGCCAAAGCGGCCTCCCACTGACCGGGTGGAACGTCGGGGAGGGACTTCAATTTTGGCATGTGATGAAATGGGATGCGGTATCCTCTGGATATGATGCGGAGGACCCAGCGGTCTGATGTTATGGACTCCATGCCGCTAGGTGCTCCGAAAAACGTCCCCCGACTGCCTCCAGAGTGGAGCAGCCGGGCAACCCTTCAGGACTGCTGCGCGGGCCGTTCAGAGAAGGGTTCTCTGGACCCGAAGTTCCTGGGAGCCCCTCTGCCCCTGGTGCGGCGTCCTCCCTGTCCTCCTCTGCCACGGAAGGACTGGTTGTCCGGAGCGGGTTGGGATTGCTGCGACTTCCGGAACCACATCTTCTTCTGGCCCTTTTGGTTCCTAGAATAGGGCCTCTGGGGCACAGAGAAGCGGATTCCGACGGCAGACAGCGTCTTCCCGTCCTTTTCGCTCTGGGTCAAAGTATCGCGAACAGTTTTGCCAAAGAGGGCAGAACCATCGAAGGGAGCGTTCGCAAATGACGCCTTGAAGGGCTCCGTGAAATCGCAATGACAGAGCCAGGCCTGATGTCTAGTAACTAGGCCTGCCCCTGCGGCTCTAGCGGCACCTTCCGTAGCATGGGACAGTAACCGCATAGAGGTATTAGTCACGGACCTGAGAGTGGCCATACGGGTGGAGTGCAACAATTTGTCCTCCTCCGACATGGACTCTGGGGGGGATGCAGCGTATTCCTTGATAAGATCGCGCTGCATCCTAATCACATGTGCCAGGTAGTTCAGCGCCCTCACTGAAAAGGTCGCTGAACTAAACATCCGCTTCCCCAAGCGGTCCATCATCCGAGACTCCTTGCTTGGGGGATGGACTGAGGGGCTCTCCTGAGCAAGCTCCCTCTTGGTGGCTGCCGCCGTCAACATGGCATCTACCGGAGGCCCCTTACTCCAGTGGGCACGGTCAGCCGGGGGACTAAGTATACGGTCAGGGCTTTTTGGAATTGGCTCCACGGTGTCTGGTTCCTTCCACGCCCTGGTGGTAATCAGGTCCACCAGGGGGTCGGCAGGAGGGGACACCCAAGAGGTAGACGGGCCCGCTTCAAATGCCTCCAAGAACACGGACTCGTCCGAGGAAGACTTGGGGGCAGACCACCCCCCCCTTATGCGAAGCATTTCCATGATGTCTCCAAAGGAGACATCCTCGGGGGGTGATCTTGGGGAGCCTTCCCCTTCCTCCAAATCCGTGTCTTCAGTGAGAGACTCGGGGGAGTCTATGTGCCTCCTTTTGCACGTATGTTTGCGAGGGGCATCCTCCGGGGGGCTGTCAGAGGACTCCTCGCAAGCTGTGACATGTTCCAAAGGAAAAACTTGGGGCAAAGGAGCGGGCTGTCCCAGTGGCCGGATGGTGGAAGCCTAGCCCAGTGCAGATGGAGCGCGGGAAGGAGCCGAAGCAAGTTCCGGGGGTCCGGAAACCCTCAACAGGGCCCTCTCCACTACATCAAAAGCCGAGGGGGAGCCGACCTCGACCAAAGGATCCGATAATCGGCTCCCCCTAGGATCCGAAGAGTGGATCGGAGCCGGCACCGAAGCACTCGGATCAGAGGGGAACTTGTGCTCCGACACGGACGGTGCCGAAGGAGCACTGATCCCCCCAGATCCGAAGCACTCGAGGGCAGGGTCGGATCCGAAGTACCCAGTACTGTCGGCGCCGACCCACCCCCGGCTCCAACTGCTCCGAACCCGGGTAGCGGGTCGGAGAAGGAGCTATAGGTTTAAAGAAAGGGGTCGAGCTCCCCCCCAGAGGGGGGGGGAGGCAAGAGCACTCCCATCTGCATCTGGGCCTGGATGAACCTTCTCATCATCCGGTCCAGATCAGCATCAGATAAACTGTACGTAGATCTCGACGAGGCTACCGAGGTAGGCCTTGAGTGCCTCCTCGATAGCCTCGACGGAGATCGGGTCTCCTCCTCCTCAGGTCCTGGTGAAAAGCACACAGGAGACCAGAGCCGAGGAGGGGGAGAACCAGCAGACAAGGAGGCCGGAGGAGAAGCCCGCTTGGCAGGCGGGGCCGAAACAGAGGTCTCGGCCCGCCGCTTATGGTGCTTCTCCCTCCGGTCCTTCTTTCTTGCTTCCCTCTCCTCCAAACCACTAGAGGGAGGTTGAGTCCCAGGTGGAGGAGGGGAGCGAGAGGAGGAACCGTGACACGGTACCCCGAAGGAGCCGAGCCGAGTCCGGGGCAAAAGTCCCGCCAGGACCAGCTTGACCTCCGTTCCTTCAATGCCCTGGGGTTGAACCCTGCACAAATGGAACATCCAGAAGTGAGGTGTTCAACCCCAAGGCATCGAACGCACCAAGTGTGGCCATCAGCAGGGGAAAGCTTATGGCCACACTCGAGCACTCAAAAACAGCCTTAGGTGGTTCAGACATCCTAAGAACACTAGTTTTTACTTTAATTAGTCTAAAAAAAAAGTAAAGGCTAACTAGCCAAACAAACACAGGCCCAAACACACACTACGCACCAGGAGGGAAACTAAAAGTTATAAAAGTTAATAAAACTAAACAACTTTAAGCTATAATAAGGGAAACCTATAACTTTCACACAAAACTGACTGAAAAACCTTAAATTTAACACTAAAATTAGCAGTAATAAACACTTAGCTGTAGAGCTCTCAGAAACCAATCTGGTCACCAGCGCGGCAAACTAGATCTGAGGTCATGTAGGGAGAGCAGGGCATTATGGGTGAGGGGAGGAGCTGAGAGCTCAGATCCATAGCTGGAAAACCATGCCAGTTCGGATCCGATATCGGATGCATAACCCACAGGTTGCAGACAAATGAATCTCCTACTTCAGATCATTGGTTCCCTTAGTATTTTCTCATTCTTCCAGAAGTCACAAACAAGTAGGGGTTGGAGGGAGGGGAGTTAAGAATGAAAATGGACAACTCAGATGGAACATTATGGTGAGTACATAACTTCTTTATCTGATGACAATTTTAATTTATTCCTCAACAAGTGGGACAGAATCCCCAGCTAACTGAATCCTGGGTAGACTCTAAGGAAGGATATTCCTGAGCACTGTTAAGCTGAAGGCTGCACTTTCCCTAGATACCAGATCCAATTTGTAATGAGTAATAAAGGTATGAGGATGAGACCAAGTTGCAGCCACACAAATATTATCCATGGAGGATCTGGATAAAAATACTGATGAAGTTGCCATAGAACTGGCTGAATGAGTTCCTAAAGGTTTCAACAAAGACAAATCCAGTTTGCTGTAGACAAAGGAAATGCAATCAGTTAGTCATCTGGCTAAAGTTACTTTGGTAACCAGTTTGCCCAATTTTGATTCTGCAATGGGGAAAATAATAGATCTGATTTTCTTAAATTTTCCATCCTATGCAAATAGAAGCTTAACTATCTATCAATATCTAGCAAATGTAATACGTACTCTCCTTTGTTCATGAAATTTGGAAAGAAGACTGGAAGATTGATAGATTGATTGATGTTGGACTCTGACACCACCTTATGAAAGAAGGATGGGTTGGTTTGTAACAATACTCTTATCTTTATGGAAAATTAAACAAGGGAGCTCCACAAAATCACAGAGGCACATCCCGGCATGTTTCCTAATGGAAATAACTGAACCTGCTTCCCTTGAGTTGCCTTCAACTGCATGTGAAATTAGCTTCATGAATGAATTTGAGATGGACTGTAGGGTAGCCAAATGTGAGGTAAAAGAGGTCTCTGCCTCAGCAGTAATGGTCCTGAAGAGGGATTTGGAGAGTTCTTTAATCAAATTCATCTCCAGTCTGGTGAAGTGTGGCAAACAATTCAGCAACCTAAATGCAAAAGTCGCTGAAGTGTATACACACATCCCAAATCTGTCCAGTGCCCTAGACTCCATATTAGGGGGATGAACAGAGGAACTTTGTTCTAAAAGTATTTTTTTTTTTTGTGGCCGCTGCTACAATCATGGTATCTGCTGATACTCCCTTACTCCAAAATTCTATACCTTTTGGTGGTGCCAGGATCCTGTCTAGTCTCATAGGGATTGGCTCAACAGAATCAGGTTCCTTCCATGCCTGCTGAGAAATCAAATCAATGAGCTCGCTAATGGCCGGGGGTTACCAAGGAGGTAGACGGACCAGCTCCAAAGGCTTCCAGCAATACTGATTCCTCTTCGGAAGGGTTGTTGGTAGACCAGCCACCCCTCTGACTGAGGATCTTCAGGATGTCTCCAAATGAGACGTCATCACCTGGTGATCTTGGGGACCCTTCCTCCTCATCAGAATCAGTATCTTCCATAACCGACTCTTGAGGGGAGTCTTTGTGCCTCCTTTTGCACCTTCTCTTCTTAGGGAATTCCTCAGTGGGGAGAAGTATCAGAAGATATGAGTATACCCTACTGGGTAGCCTGGAGACTTTGGACTGGCTGCCCTGTGAAGTAGAATGTTGAGGCTCAAAACACAAAGACAGATGGGTTTGGGAAGAGGGATCCAGGGGTGGGGGTGGGAATTCCTTTCTCTAGTCCTTTAGAAGCAGAGAAAACTCTCTTCACTACCTCAAAAGCAGAATAACCTGGAGAGAAGGAAGCTGTCAGTGCCAAAAAGACATGCTTCCAGACCCATCAGCTCCATCTGACCCGAAGGCAGTCCACTCAAGGCAGTGGGCAGAGTCGAGCTGTCCAATGCTGAGGCTCCAAGTGGCAGAGATAGCTCTGACAACTTTGGAGTTGACAGCAATACCTTGGATCTGTCAATGACACTATGGCTCCGAGAATCATCCAGCTCCAACACACTCAGAGCTGGTCCACTCAGAGAAGGTATCTGAGTGGAAGATACAACAATCTTTGGATCTGACACGGATGGCTCCAGAAATCTCAGATTCAGGTGCTCCAAAACCAAATGCCGCATTGGAGAAGGAGACAAAATAAGTGGTGTAGTACTGGTGAAGGTCTCCAGACCCAATCAGGTACAAGCCGGGAGAACTCCCATCTGAATTTGTGCCGAGAGAAATTTCATCATCATTCTATCCACATCTGCTTCTGTCAGACTCCTGGAAGAACAATAAGAACAGGCAACTGAAGGGGTCCTGGAATGGTGGTGTCTCTCTAGGAAAGACGATGGAAGACAGGAAAGTACTGGATCCAGAGATAATGCATATTGGGTCCAAGGAAGTTTCTTCAGCTCCGAGTGTGTCGGATCCAACAATGTAGATCTGGTATCAGAAGATGCCGGAGCCAATGGTTTAGACTTTGGATCTGATGAAATCAGATCTGATTGTATTTTGGATATCTTAAGAGGTGGTTCTGTAGTAGGATCTGAGCTTGGAGTAAAGGATCTGGAAGGATCCGAAGGACACTTCTTGGCCTCCTTTTTCTCCATTTTCGTGGGGGTTTGAGCCCCATATGCAGTCTCAGAAAAGATTGTCGGAAGCAAACCTTTCAAAATAAGTTTGTTTTTATTGTCTAAGACCTGTGTGTTAAAGGCCTTACATACAGTATGTCACAGGACTCTTTTATATGAGCTGCGCCTAAACAGTACACACAAGAATAGTGGCACACCGACATAACTGCACGTGACAAATTGTTATTGAGTGAAGCCTGCTGATAAAATGGCAGTGCAATAAAATTGCACAGGAGAAAAGTGCGATATATTGAAAAATAGGAGTAAATAAATACGCATCCCCTCATCATATCCATAATTATACACAAATATAGTGAATTATGCTAAAAAGTATTACTAGACATATTTTAGCAAACAATGTATGAGTAAAAAAAAGAATCAATAACTATAACTAGAAAACATGGTCAAGTGCTTTTATTGCTGGTACTGAAAAAGTGAAAAACAACATGAAGTCGAAATGAGTTTAAAGCAGTATTTATAACCATATGTAGAGGTTGTCTTAGAGTAATGTTAACAACAACACCTGGCAAGTAATCTTGCAATGACAGAGCTCCATAAGAACAACACCTGGAAAGTAATCCTGAAACGACACAGTTCCGTAAGTGGGGACTGGGTTGTCATAGGCTAATGTTAACAGCAACATCTCACAAGTAATCCTGCAATGGTACCATTCCATAAGTGGGGATTAACTTACATAGATGCCTATAAAGTTCTATGTATTTAGTCTCAGAAGCTTCAGGATGTGTTGTACCTGCACAAAATCATTGAGTAAGGGTCTCCACATGGTCCTGCTCTTCTTGAAAGTGTTCTACTATCGTCTGCTGAAAGGAATGGTGCCAAGCCTCAACTGAATTGTTGGGGCAAGGAAGATTATCCAAAACCCGATCCCGCTGATTCCATTCAGAAATCAGGAACATAGGACTTGCTCAACGTCATCTTCTATGTCTCCCAACATAGGTGTCTTCCAAATAATCTATGAGCGACTGTAACTGTTGAGCCAAGGTCTTGACAAGGTCATCAAAGGCAGAAGGTACGTCGGTAACAGAGATGAAGCTAAGGGCCATCAGCATTTTCACTTGCATACAAATGTTTTCATCGTTTTTGAACATATCAACCAAACTGAACTTCTCAACCTTACGCCAAATGGATTTTCCAAGATGAAGGAAGCAACCTACTATCTGGATAGCAGGAAATACAATTCTGCAAGCATTATGGCTTGCTTTCTCAAAACCTACCTGAATACTTGTGGAATTAAAAGTTGATCTTAATTCCAGTACTTTATGGAAAACCCCTTTCATAGGTTTCCTCTGTTTTATTGGGAAGTAAAGTGTAAATCATAGGATATGCTTGGTTATCTATCAGTGCGTGTATTGTAAATACCTGGTAGAAGACACTTGATGAAACTTTAAACATCCCATTAGTAAACAAGTGATTGTTATCCTGGAGAAGTGATAGATTCTCTGTGGTTCCAAACATTATAATCTGCAGTGCAACTTTGCTCCCTGAATCCCACAACATGAAACATTCATCCCTAGTTGTCTTCTACAAAGCATCTGGAATAGCAATGTCACTCAAAGATACAACTTGATTTTTCTTGCTCAATTCTGATGGCGCTGTTTTGTATAGTGCGGTTTTATCATTTCACCAAGAATCTTGTGCGTCTGATAGGGGAATTTTGTAGCCAAAGGTCTTACACTTCTTAAATCCTGATGTTTTTTTCAGACATTCTGATGAAAAAGACTGCAGGGATAAGAAAAAGTAAAAACATATATATATATATATATATATATATATATATATATATATATATATATATATATTAAAGAGAGAGAGAGGGAGGGGAAAGGAAAGAAACACAGAAAGTGGAAAGTTACTAACAATGGTAACTGAAGGAGCTATTGCAAGAGAATAAATTAAGAAAAAAAAAAAAAAAAAAAAGAGTACTAACAATGGTAATGCTAAATTATACAGACAAGTGTAGAAAGGATAAGGGAGGAATATAATACAGAAAGACTAGATCTTTACCCACAAGCCAACACTAAAGCTCAGGAGCTAACAATGACCACATCCGTACGCCAAGGCAGCAAACGAGATCTGAGGTATGGTGGGGACTAGTTTTCAGTATCCACAAGCTGTAAAAAATGGCTGAGTCGGACCCGAACCCACTTGTTCAGGAATGAATGAAAATTGACAACATCAGACACACTGCTAGGTTGATGGATTGATTCAAATTTTCTTTGGATGCCCCCTTAGGAAGAAAAAGGAAGTTATGTACTTGCCATAACGTTCCATGTTTGTAGTCCATCTTGCCTATATTCTTGCTGGATGGGACTTGGCCTATACTAAAGCTCGAGAGCTTTTTACTGGCTCGAGGCTAGCCCCTATCCCATGGTGCCTCACGGCAATTCCCCAGATCTAGTTTGCAAGAAAGTAATAAACACCTATCAGGTAATAATAATAATAAGAAAGAAGTTGTAAAATACAGGAAGGGATTAGAAATATAATCCATTCCAGGTGGACAATAAAAAGCAAAGTCATGCAGCCCCCAAAAAAGGTCCACTAGATCCCCCAGAAACAGGAAGGGGGTTGGAGGGAGGAACACAAGAATATAGGCGAGATGGACTACAAACATGGAACGTTATGGTAAGTACATAACTTCTTTATGTTATGTAGTCCTATCTCGCCGTAATTCTTGCTGGATGGGACAGCGTCCCTAGCACCTTTATCCCGGGTGGCTCAAGCAAAGAGACTCTTCAGCACAGTGGACCCAAAGGATGACCTGTCCCAGGAGGCCAAATCCAATTTGTAATGAGTGGCAAACGTATGTGGTCTTGCTCAAGTAGCTGCTGCATAAATAGTATCAATTGGGAGCCTAGATCTAAAGGCGCATGAAGTAGCTACACCCTAGTAGAGTGACCTTTAGCTTTTAACGGTAATTGTCTACCAGCTTGATAAGCAAAGGATATACAATCTGAAAGCCATTTTGAAAGAGTAATTTTTGAAACAGGTAAGCCTTTTCTTTTGTCAGAAAAAGAAACAAAAAGTTGATCAGGTTTCCTGAATTCTTTGGTCCTGTGTATATCGAATCTGAGTATCCTGTGGACATCTAGCTGGCGAAGTCTATGCCCTGATTTATTAGAGTAGTTTGGAAAAAAACACAGGTAGCTCAATGGTAGTATTCAGGTTGTGTTCTGAGCATACCTTAGGGAGAAAGGAAGGGTTTGTCCTAAGAGAGACTCTATCCTTGTGAAAGATAATGTAAGGAGATCGAATAGTTAGGGCTTGAAGTTCCGAAACTCTCCTAGCCGATGTTATAGCTATCAAGAACAGGGTTTTCCATGATAACAATTTTAAGTCTGATGACGAGGATGGTTCAAAGGGTACAGACATCAAAGATGAGAGGACTAAATTTAGGTCCCAGGATTCTAAAGGTTGTTTTATTGGGGGCCTAAGAAGAAGAACTCCTTTTAAGAAGGTTTTACAGAGGGAGTGTTGCATGATTGGATTTCCCATGAAACCAAAATGGAAATTGGAAATGGCAGCTAAATGAACTCTAACTGTAGCGGCTGCCGCTCTTTCATGAAAAATTGTTGTTAGGAAGGATAAAATGGATTCTAAAGGAGCTGTATATGGATCTAAGCCCCAGTTTGTAGCCCAAAGGGAAAACTTTTTCCATTTGCTAGAATATAGTTTCTGAGTTGAAGGTTAATGGGATGAAATTAGGATGTGTTTGACCGTTGGAGATAAGGGAATGCACCTGGCTATATGTGGAATTGGAGCAGCCATACTGTCAATTTGAGGGTGTGGATGGAGGGGTGGAACTGTCCCAACTGATGAATCAGGAGATCTGGAGATGGATCCAGAATCCATGGTTCCTCCAAAAGGTAGGGCCACAGGAAAGGAAACCAAACTTGTCGAGGCCAGTAAGGAGCAATGAGGATCAAGGAACTCCTCAACTGTCTTGCTTTCTGTATTACTTTGGGTATGAGTGGAAAGGCATAGAGAAGTCCCGGGGGCCAATCGTGAACTAGAGCATCCCTGGGTGACATCCCTGGATGGGGAATGAGGGCAAGGTAGCTGCTGCATTTGGTGTTCAGGTGAGTGGCAAATAGATTGCAGCAAGGCTGGCCCCATTTGTGAAAGATCTCCTTCGCAACCATTGGATTCAGGGACCACTCGTGGCATCAGAATTGCTTGGCAGAGTTTGTCCGCTATTACGTTGGATTTCTCCGGGATATGCATTGCTATCAGGAAGTGTTGAGTATCCATCGCCCATTTCCAAACTCTTAAGGCCTCTCTGCAAAGCAGGTAAGACTTGGTTCCCCCTTGTTTGTTTATGTACCACACAACAGACATGTTGTCTGACTGAATCACAATCGTTCCAGTGGGAAGGGAGCTGTGAAGTGCTTGCAACGCATATAGCACTGCTCTCATATCCAGAACATTGATGCGTAAGTGGTTCTCGTGGTTTTGCCAAGTACCTTGGACTGTCTTTCCCAGATAATGCCCCCCCCCCCCCATCTGGGAAGCGTCCGTGGTCAAAACTGCTTTCTCTTGGGGAGGAACAAGTGGACGACCATTGTGCAAACAGCATCCATTGGAGAATCCTCATATGTAGATGAGCAAGAGGAACTAATAAGATGGCGGAAGCCATAGTCCCTAGGACATGAAGTACTACCCTGGCCTGGACTCTTTGTTTGTTTAATAAGAATCTGATCTGACTGCGTAGAGATTCCACTCTTTCCTGTGTTAGCTTTACTGACATGGTGGGTGTGTCTATTTCTGAGCCTAGATATACAATATGCTGCGAGGGAGATAAGACTGACTTTTGCAAGTTGACAGTGATGCCTAGGCTGGCGCACAAGGATAGAGTCTCGTCCCTGGTCCTTATGAGTTGATGGTTGGTGGTAGCAGTAAGGAGCCAGTCGTCTAGGTATGGAAACACCTGGAATCCTTGACATCTCAGGTGAGCTGTTACCACTGCCATGCATTTGGTAAACACTTTGGGGGCTGTAGTGAGGCCAAAGGGCAGTGTTCTGAACTGAAAATGGCTGGCTCCCAGCCGGAAGCGTGTCTCCTGGAGCGCCTGTCCATTTTGATGTGGTAGTATGCATCCTGGAGATCGATTGACCACATCCAGTTGTCTTTCCCAATAAAGGGAAATATCGACTGCAGAGTGACCATTCAGAACTTTGATTTTCTTACATGCTTGTTGAGCCTGCTGAGATCAAGAATTGATCTCCATTCCCCTGTCTTTTTTGGAACTAAAAAGAATCGAGAGTAAGTTCCGGATCCTACTTGCTCTGCAGGGACTTCTTGGATGACTCTTTTTTGTAGCAACGAGATGACCTCTGATGTTGAACTGTCTAGTTGGATGGGTGGTACGTCTGGAAGAGACCGGTTTGTTGGGGGTTCGGAAATAAAGGGAATCAGGTAACCTCTGGATATTACTGTGTGTACCCAACGATCTTGAGTGATAGTTAGCCAGGCGCTTGGGTACAGCGATATACGACCCCCAACTACCTCCAGAGACGGACAGTCAGGCAACCCCTCAGGATCGATGGAAGGGATGATCAGAGAAAACTTCTCTGTTTCCCTGATGTTGCGGACCTCCTCTGCCGTGAGGGCGGCGTCTTCCATTATATCCTCCCCCTCTGCCCCTGGGGGAGGGTTGACCTTGTGCCTGAGGAAACCTTTTTGGGATTTGCGGAGCCACATTTTCCCTCCTGTATTATCCTTGGGATAAGGTCTGGACGGGAGAGAGAAACGGACTCCAACGGCAGATAAGGTTTTTCCTTCCTGCTCGCACCTAGTCAAAGTCTCTCTCACTTGGCGTCCAAAAAGAGATGAACCATCAAAGGGAACATTAGTGAAGGAAGACTTGAAGGATTCTGTAAAATTACAAAGCCGCATCCACGAATGTCTCTTGAGGGCTATTCCTGCTGCGGCTGCCCTGCTCGCTCCATCTGCCACATATGAGATCAGCCTCATGGAGGAGTTAGCTATGGAAGTAAGGGTGGAGAGCTGCGCGGAAATCTTGTCCATGGAACTTGGAGCTATTGAACCCTGGAGGGTATCTCCTAACTCTTTAAGGAGATCCCTCTGCAGATGAGTGAAGTGAGTCAGGTAATTCAGTGATCTTAGTGTAAATGCCGCTGAAGAAAAAAGTACGCTTACCGTACCTATCCGTCATCCTGGACTCCTTGTTAGGAGGATGGATATTAGAAGACGTCTCAGATAATTCCTTCTTGGTGGCCGCTGCTACCACCATAGCATCATCTGGAACTCCCTTGCTAAGGAAAGACTTGTCCTCAAGTGCTGTCATAAATTTGTTTGGCCTCCTCGGGACAGCTTCCACTGAATCTGGAGAGGTCCATGCTTTCCGCAAAATGACCCCCAAAAGTTGGTCATAAGGTGGTGTCACCCAAGAGGTGGAAGGGCTGGGAGCCAAAGGCCTCAA